>NW_007256294.1:0-341 GCF_000164805.1 Carlito syrichta
TAGTTCGTGGACTGGTTACCTGACTTAACTAGTCGGCCAGCAGGTAATCCAACAGGAGAGTAGACTTTACTAGCTGACTGGTCAGCTGACTTAACAAGTCAGCCAGTGATGGAGTCGATTGGTAAGTTGACTTAAGTAGTCAGCTGGTGAGTGAGCTGACTGGTCAGTTGACTTAAGTAATCTACCAGTGAGTGAGCTGACTGGTCAGCTGAATTTAGTCGGCTGGTGAGTGAGCCGACTGGTCAGAAGACTTAACTAGTTGGCCGGTGAGTGATCAGACTGATGAGCCAGATTAACTATTTGGCCATCGAGTGAGCTGAAGGGTGTGATGCCTTAACTAG
>NW_007256294.1:1606-3071 GCF_000164805.1 Carlito syrichta
ATCTGAGTTAACGAGTCAGCTATCTACCTAGCCAGCTGACATAAATAGCTGATTTAACTAGTTAGCTACCCAGCTATCTATCATATAGCTAGTTAACAAGGTGACTTAACTAGCTAGCTTGCAGATGTATCTAGCTAACTTAACTAGCTAGTTTCCTAGCTAGCCAGTGACTTAATTAGCTGAAATATCTAGAGATCCAGATGGCTGCCCATCTGACTTAAGTTGCTTTTTAACTAGCTAGCCAGCTGGCTTGAACAATGAATTAACATGCTGACTTAACTAGCTACCCAGCTGTTTAGCCAGCTGAGTAAACTAACTGACTTAACTAGCCTGCCAGCTAGAGAGCCAGCTGAATTAATAGCCTAGCTACCTAGCTAGCCAGCAGCCTAGCCTACTGACTTAACTAGTTGACTAAATGAAGTATTCAGCTGGCTAGCCATCAAACTTAAGTAGCTATCTACCTAGTTAGACAGCTGGATAGCCAGCTGACTTATCTAGCTGATATAACTAGATAGCCTAATGGCTAGCCAACTGACTTAACAAGTTACCTACCTACATAGCCCGCTGGCTTGCCAACTTACTTATCTACGTAACTATCTAGCTAATCAGATGGCCAGGAAGCTGACTTAATTAGGTGACATAACTAGCTAGCCAGCTGGTTACCCATCTGACTTAACTAGATAGCTACCCTCATAGGCAGCTGGCTAGCCAGCTGATTTAACTAACTGACTTAACCAGTTAGACAGCTGACTTAACTATCTGGCTTAACTAGCTAGCTACCTAGTTCTCCAGCTGAGATAACCAGCTGATTTAACTAGCTAGCTATCTAACTAGTTAGTTGGCTTGTCAACTGACTTAACTATCTGGCAATTAGCTAGCCAGCTGGATGGAAAGCTGAATTAATGAGCTGACTTAACCACCTAGCCAGCTGACTTAATTAGCTAGCTACCTCACAAGCAAGCTGAGAAGTCAGCTGAATTATCTAGCTGACTTAATTATCTAGCCAACTGGCTAGCCAGCTGACTTAACTTGCTTACTACATAGCCAGCCATCTGGTTAGACATCTGACTTAACTAGTTGACTTAATCAGGTAGCCAGTTGTCTAGCAGGTCGACTTAATTGCCTAGGAATCTAGCTAGTCAGCTGGATATCCATATGACTTAACTAGCTAGCCACCTATGTAGCCTGCTGTCTTGCCAGCTGACTAAACTACCTAGCTACCTAGCTATCCAGATTGCTAGTGAGCTTTCTTAACAATCTTACTTAACTAGCTAGCTAACTGGCTAGCCAGTTGACTTAATTAGCTTGCTTCACAGCTAGGCAGTTGGTTATCCAGCTGAGTTAACTCACTGACTTAACTAGCAACAAGCTGCCTTACTAGCTGATAAATCAGCTAGCTACTAGCTAGTCAGTAGCTTACTAGCTGGCTCACTACTAGCTACCTAGCCAGCTAGCTAGCTAGCCA
>NW_007256294.1:3229-5130 GCF_000164805.1 Carlito syrichta
TAAGTAAGCTAATATATGCTTAATTCCTGATCCATCTTCCCAACTTAGGACGGCAGAGGCGTACTCCACATCAACTAAATGCAAATCAGTCACTGTTATTTTAAGCTAAGTCCCTCCCACTAGATTGGTGGGCTCTAACCCCCATGAAAAACTAGTTAACAGCTAAACACCCTATACAACTGGCTTCAATCTACTTCTCCCGCCGCCAAGAAAAAAAAGGCGGGAGAAGTCCCGGCAGAATTGAAGCTGCTTCTTTGAATTTGCAATTCAATATGATACTCACCTCAGAACTTGGTAAAAAGGGGGCTTCACCCCTATCTTTAGATTTACAGCCTAATGCTTTATCAGCCATTTTACCCTACCTATGTTCATTAACCATTGATTATTCTCAACCAATCATAAAGACATCGGAACTCTATATTTATTATTTGGTGCTTGAGCCGGAATAGTAGGGACTGCCCTTAGCCTTCTTATCCGAGCAGAGCTTTACTAGCTGACTTAACTAGCTAGCTAACTAGCTAACTAGCTAGCCAGCTGACTTAAAAAGTTAGCTGCCTAGCTAGCTAGCTGACTTAACCAGCTAGCTAACTAGTTAGCTTACTCATTATCTAACATGCTAGCTATGCGACTTAATTATCTTTCTTAACTTGTTAGGTAATGAGCTAGCTTGCTGACACAACAAGCTGACTTAAATCATTAGCTAGCTAGGTAGCTAGCTGACTCATTCCTCTGACTTAACTCGTTAGCTAACTGGCTAGCCAGCCTACTCAACCAAGTGACTCAACCCGTTTTCTTACTTGCTATCTAGCTGACTCAACCAGCTGACTTAATATGTTAGTTAACTAGCGAACTAGTTGAGTCAACCTGCAAAGTTAACCTGTTAGTTAACTAGCTAGCTAGCTGTCTTAACCAGCTGATGAAATAAGAAAACTGACTTAAAATGCTGACTTGAGTGGCAGACTTAACTATTTAGCTCGGTAACTTAACTACGTGAATTAAATAGTTAGATAACTATTTTACTAACTGAATAACTAGCTGACTTAATTAATTAGCTAACTAGTCAGGAAGCAGACTTAAGTATCTGACTTAAATAGTTAGCTAACAACCGAGCTAGCTGATTTATCTTGCTGACTTAGGTAGCTAGCTGGTTAGCTAGCTGACTTAGCTAACTGACATAACTAGTTGGCTAACGAGATAGCTAGCTGACTTAAACAAGTTGTTTAACGAGTTAGCTAACTGTTTTATCTAGTTGGTAAACGAGATATCTAGCTGAATTAACCTAGGCGGTTAATGACATAAATAGGTGACTTAAATTGTTGGATGAAGAGTCGGCTGACTAGTTAGCTGGTTTAATACATTGACTGACTATTTGGCCTACTTGCTTGCTGGTTTAAAAAGTTGGCCAATAGACGGTCATCTATTTAGTTGGGTAAACTAGCTGACTTAAGAATTGGCCCACTAGTTAGCTTGGTTAACTAGTTGACTGAATAATTTATTGTCCTAACTAGTCATCCGATTAGTTGACTGACTTGTTAGTTGACCTAACACATCAACTGACTAGTTATCAGACTGAAATTGTTGACTTACAAGTTGGCCCTCTAGTTGGCCGATTGGTTAGCTAACTTAACTAGTTGGACGGCTAGTAGGCCAACCAGTTGGCTGACTTAACTAGCCAGCCAGCCAGTGAGCCAACAGGTTAACTGACTTAACTAGTCTACTGGCGAGTGAGCCGATTGGTCAGCTGAATTAACAATTTCACTGGCGAGTGAACTGATTGGTCAGTTGACTTAACTAGTCGGCCTGTAGGTGAGTCAATTGGTCAGCCTACTTAACGAGTTGGCTGTGTGAGATGACTGCTCAACTGAATTAAGTCAGCTGGCGAGTGAGCTGATTGGTCAGAA
>NW_007256295.1:0-622 GCF_000164805.1 Carlito syrichta
CGGGGGACGAGAACTGTCCTTAAGGGCTGTCTCCCCCGTTTGTATTATGTTTTTGATATCTGGTTCCTGAGAATGGGTCTCTAAAATGTCATTAATTAAATTCCAGTAGGAAAAGGTAGACACGGGGACCTTGCTAGGGCCAAAGGTACGATAGTAATCATTGAGACAGTCACCAACCCGTTTCCAGCATTTATGATCAATGGTGCCCTCTTGAGGGAACCAGGGACATACATCAGTCAAGAAATTGAAAAAACTGCGTAGATCTTTCTTTTTAGCCTTAATTCTGCGCATTTTGAGGGAATCCTTAAGTCCCCTAAGGAAGAGCTCGTGAGAGCTCAATTCCTGTCCCATGATAATCACCTACTCACTGTTCCGATGTCCGCTGGGGCGGCTAGTCCAGCGACGATCAAGATCGAGTCTTATCCCCCGGGTTGATCACCCACGGGCTCGAAGCGAGCTCAGGAGCTCAGGGTGTGCCCGGCCGGGGCGTCATCCGAGTAGGTGCCAGCAGCGCCGTTCCGTGCCTCGAGCCCCACGTCAGGCGCCAGGTGTCCCGACCAGCGGGACAAGTAAAACGTGGGCACGAGGAGGACTACCTGCTGCTGGTGAAAAGAGAGAGAGA
>NW_007256295.1:980-2490 GCF_000164805.1 Carlito syrichta
GTTTGGCGCGCGCGGGCTTTTCGGAGGACAAAGAAGAAGGCTTATATAAGATGATTGCTATTTTTAAAATGACTCCCAACACACTGTGAATACTTTTGGGTATCTCCTCACTGTGTATGTGTCATCTCTGCTGGGTATTGATTCCCTGGAAGGCAGGGAGAGTCCCCTTAGTACCCCAAACGTACCACTTTATGTGGTGAGGTAGATTTCTTTGTATCTCTGCCAGCTCTAAGCATGTCTCCCATTTTGTATTCCAAGCACTAGCACAGTGCCTGGCTCATGGTACACCAGAGACAGATGTTGGATGAAATGTTTTCTGAAGTGAAGACTGTATCAGCCCTGGCTGCTCTGTTTCTGGGGGCCCTGCCTCTGGAGTCCTCCTGCTGGAGGAAAAGGACTCTCATAGCTAGCTGATGGTCGAGATGTATATAGTCATGTGTCTTTTAACAATGGGATATGTTCTGAGAAATGTGTCATTAGATGATTTTGTTATTGTGTGAACATCATAAAGTACATTTACACAAACCTACAAGGTCTAGCCTACTACACACCTAGGCTATATAGTACAGCCTCATCACAAACACATTAGTAATGGATTGCACGTGCCGCTAGGTGAAAGGAGATTTTCAGTTCCATTATAATCTTATGGAACCATTGTCGTATGTTCAGTCTGTCATTGACTGACTGAAACGTCATGTGCGTGACTGTATGTCAAACCTTTTCATGTTTTTCTCTTCTAAGAAACCAGCTTCAATTAAAGTTTACATAAATCATCTTGGTTGAAAAGTATACTGTGTTCAGCACATCTCTCTAAGAGTGTTTTGGTGTTCACAATGCCTGTGACTCAAGATGGGCTAGTTATTGGAGTTCACATTTAGACACTCTGGGAATATTTCCTGCATCTGTTTCAGCTGCTCTGTCCTTGGCCCTTGGTGTCCCAGCCTTCTGCCAGCTACTAGCCACATGTAGAGTATATGAACTAGGCCTAAAGCTTTTCCACTTTTACAGTGTATTCCTATATTAATAATCAACAAGATCTTTCAGACCCTTAATATATGTTAGTAAGAGCATCATTTGCTTTTACTCATTTTTACCAGTTTCTTGCCTGATTGAGGCATTAAAGGGAATGAACAGAACCAGTTGCTTCCTACTGGAAGCCTTGGTTTTCTAGGGAAATTTGTAACTTGTAAGTTTGTAGATTAGTCCTTGGTTTGGAATAATTGATTAAGCAAGCAGTTGTTTGTTAAGAAGCAAAGCTGAGAGTAGAACAATTTAATTAGCCTCTGTCTGTGGAGCCTTTAATGGAAGCCACAGCTTGAATATATGAAGCTCTTTTTTTAGTTTTGAGTGAAACATTTTTGTAAAGGGGGACTTTCAGCAAATACCCCAAAGATTTAACTTAGAATAATTCTGTTGAAAATGTAAAATATTCATCCAGCATAAGAAAGACTTAATAAAAACTCAATATTGAGGAAATGATGCATTTCTTTTTTTTTTTTTTTTTTTTTTT
>NW_007256295.1:2703-6188 GCF_000164805.1 Carlito syrichta
GCCCCCGGGCCCGGCTTTTTTTTTTTTTTTGAGTTGTAGTCTCACTTTGTTGCCCAGGCTGGAGGGCAGTGGCACCCTCCTGACCACCACAGCCTCAACCTGCTGGGCTCAGGTGATCCTTTCACCTCAGCCTTCCAAGTAGCTGGAACTACAGGCAAGTGCCACCATGCCTGGCTAATTTTTAAATTTATTGTAGAGACGAGGTCTTGCCAACTTGCCCAGGCTAGTCTTGAACCCGTGGGCTCAGGTAGTCCTTTCACTTTGGCCTCCCAAAGTGCTGGGATTATAGGTGTGAACCACTGCATCCAGTGATACATTTCTTAATGGTAAATTATTTGAGTGCTTTTTAATGTATTAGTTAAGTTAATAATCATAAAAATTGATAATATTGTATGATATAAATGTTTTATAACAACATTTAACAAACATTCATGAAATAAAGTCCTTGTATACATTGAATTTTAACAAAAGTTAATGAGCAGCCCATTCTCATGTACTGCTCCAGGACCAGCAGGGAACATGTAAAAGACTTCAAGGCAAACCATCCTCACGTTTGAGTTGAGACTCTCAACTGAGCACAATGGTGCAATCCTGTAATCCCAGCATTTTGGAGGTTGAGACAAGAAGATTGCCTGAGACCAGGGGATTTGAAACCAGCCTGGGTAACTTGGTGAGACCTCATCTCTACAATAAATCAAAAAATTAGCTGGGCATGGTGGCTCATGGAAATTAGACTGAGGCTGAAGGATTGACTGAGCCCAGCAGGTTTAGGCTGCAGTGGCCATGAGCATGTCACTGTGTTCCAGCCTGGGCAACAGAGGAAGATTCCAACTCAAAAAGAAAAAAAAAGAAAAAAGAAAAAAAAGAGATGAGACTCTCTGTTTCTTCTGATCACTGGTTTCATGTTCTTCAATTATCTGCCCAACTGGTCTCCAGATCCTTGTTTGCTTTAATCTTAGAGAAACATTTTTCCCTTTACATCTCACTTGGTAAATAATAATGATTAATTTATGTACAGAAGTTTTATGTTTTATTTGATTAATATTAAATCTTGGCAACAAGACCACAAATGATATTTTTAATACCCAATAAGCATATGTTGAATTTTAAAAATGTGATCAATAAAATTAATGGAATCTCACAGAGAAGAATTGTAATATTGTTACAGCCGGATTGTGAGAAAGGAGATGCCAACACACTGAGGGTCGAATTTCTGAGTCCTTTATTTGCCAGCAGTCGAGAGCAGGCTCATGCCAGGAAAACTCTTGACCCCAAACAGAGTAAGCAGAGGGTTTATAAAGGCAAAACCGTTAAAGTTGTACAGTTTGATAACATTTTTGGCAGAACATTTGTTTTTTGGTTGTGCAAAGGAACAGATAGCTATGGAATTTGTGATTAGGGAGTTTCTAAGCACCGAGGGGAAACAAGGGTATGGACTTGTGATTACGGGAATGTTGCAACTTGTGATTATGGGAAGGTTATGCGGTGGAGGGGGTCATCTCTAGGTATGAACAGCCAAAATGGAGAACCTGTTACAAAATGGAGTTACTTATGTCAAGCAAGCTATTACACGCTATTACAGATTTTACAGATGGATATTTCATTCCCCCTTTTTATTTGTTCATTAGTCAATGCGTTGACTCATCAGTCATGGATACACCATTGCAGTGGGTTTTCATATACATGAGTTTTTATAGAACTGATTCATTGTTTGACAAAATGGATAAGCCAACTTATTAGGCAGGGTCCTATGAGCAGATTGAGGAGGAGAAATATGAGAGATTCAACCAGACCAGTAACAAGAGTGGTTAGCTGTGGGTTCCAATTGAACAAGGACTGGAACCGGGATTTATTATTATTTTTTTCTTTAGTCACCTATTTACATTTTCTTGGACCCTCCTGACTTGTTGGCATAGAAGCAACAAGCTTCTCTGAGAGCTAGGGTCCCCCCTTGGGATATGAGAAGTAAGTCTAGGCCTCTATGATTTTGTAGGATAACTTTAGCCAGGGATTCTACCTGGTCATGGAATTGGTCCATGGCAAATTGTAGGTTTCCTAGGTCAGCACTGATTTTTTTGTGTAAGGTTAGATAGACCTAGTTCTCCATGGACCAGAGCGGTGGTGCTGATTGCAGCTGTTCTAGCCATACTTATCCTGACTAAAGCAGGTAGTAGTAAGGGAACAGTACCTGCCTTAGTCAGGCTAAGTGTTTTTTACAAGCAGTTGGAAGGCCAGGGATATTGCATAGAAGGGCTCTTTTGGGACCTCTATAAGCATAAACCTGAGGCAGCACATGAACAGTCATATTTTGTCTACCATACAGGCTTCCAGATAGACATTTTTAAAAAATTTGTAGTAAGTCAGGAAGGTTTACTTTAAACTGGACTGTAGGTGAATCATGGGTCCAGTTTTGGGTTGCTGGAATCTTTCCTGATGTGAAAGAGGTTAAGGAAAAGGTGGAGGTATGGTGTGTCATTCCAAGAGGGAGAGAACAAATTAAGAGGCAACACCAGAACACAGTAGGGCAGTGATACATTCTCCGTATAAGAGATAGGATAGCAATAACAGAGACTTTTTGCCATATTTTCAACCTATGGGGGCTACAGCAATAAGGCCTATGTCTAAAGCTAGGGCAATTGGGATAAACTAGGTGAGGGTTAAGGGGTGATAACAATATATTTAGGGAATTATTAATCAGTAAAACAGTCCACTCTGGGCAGTTGGATTCTCTCATTTTAGCTGTGTGTCGGTCAGCCTGTGGTGTGGTTGAAGCAGGATGACATTCTTAGAAGGTGATTTTAGGGTCCCTGGCTGTTGTCCAGTCGGCTGAGCAGGTTGGGATAGCCACGTCACTTCTTTTTTGACTCGTTTGACTCACAAGTGATGAATCCAGGCCAGTATTCTGACAACCTGGAGTGCCACTGGAGTGGTGATGATGATGACGAAGGGTTTCTTCCAGGCAGGGGTCAGTCCTTCTTTCTGGAACTTTTTGACAAAGACCAAGTCCCCAGGCTGGAACGAATGACAAGGCATGGAAGATGGAGTCAGCAAGACAGCATGGACATCAGAGTGGACAGCAGCCTGGACCTGTTGGCGCAACTGGAGATATTTTAACAGAGATTGATTAGTAATTTCTTCAAGGATGGTATCCCGTAAACAGGGTAACAGAGGAGGGGGTCTCCCAACATGATTTCATATGGGGTAAATCCAGCCATGTATGGGGTACATCGGGCCCAAAGAAGGGCCAGAGGCAAAAGGCTTACCCATTTTTCTCCAGTTTCTATTATTAATTTAGTTAATGTAGGTTTTTTGTTTGTTTGTTTTTTTGAGTTGGAGTCTCACTCTGTCACCCAGACTGGAGTACAGTGGCTGCTCCCGGCCACCGCAGCCTCGACCTGCTAGGCTCCGGCGATCCTTTCACCTCTGCCTTCCAAGTAGCCGGAATTATAGGCATGCGCTACCATGCCCGGCTGATTTTTTGATTT
>NW_007256295.1:6208-23183 GCF_000164805.1 Carlito syrichta
GATTTATTGTAGAGATGAGGTCTCGCTGCCCAGGCGGGTCTCAAACTCGCGGGCTCAGGCAATCCACTCACCTCAGCCTCCCAAAGGCATGGGATTACAGGCTGAGCCACCGAGCCCGGCTAGTTAACGTAGTTTTAAAAATTTGGTTCATGTGTTTTACCTGTCCAGAGCTTTGTGGTCAGTAAGCACAATGTAATTTCCAGTCAATATTTAGTGCTTTACTAACCAGTTGAACTATGCACTAGGTAAAGGCAGGACCATTATCAGAGCCAATAGAGAGAGGGTACCCAAACCTAAGAAGAATTTTATTTAATAAAAACTTTGTAACTGTAAGTGTGGTTTCATTTTTTGTGGCAAAAGCTTTTACCCATCCAGAAAAAGTATCTATAAACACTAACAGATAGGTGTACCCTGCATGAGGGGGCTTTACCTCAGTAAAGTCTACCTCCCATTTTTTTCCAGGGCTTAATCCTCGTTCCCTGATACCATCCGATGGCCTTGGGCCTTATTTTGCATTGACTCAGGCACAGGCAGGGCACATTTTGGCTGCCATGGCGGCTAGGTTTTTCAGGTCATTGATATGATAATGACGATTTAATAACTCAGTCATTTTAGTACCTCCCAATTGGGTGATAGAATGTAGTTGTTTTACCAAGGTATGTCCAAGGGCTGTAGTAAAATAATTTTAGAGTTTTTAATCCACCATCCTGTAAGCTGTTTGTGAGCCCCTGCCAGGTCTGCTCATTCCTATTTTTCCTGGGTGTAGGTGGACTGTTTTGGGAGAGAAGGAAATGGAAAAATGTTAGTTAACAAGATAGTTAGGGACTCAACTAGAAGTTCCACTGCCTCTCAAGCTGCCTGGTTCACCAGGTGATTTTCAGTTGCCTCTGGAGTGTCTGATTTTGGGTATTCCCTGTGGTGAATGAGGCTACCTCTTTGGGGAGCAATACAGCCTCTAGAAGGGCTAAGATTTCTTTTTTGTTTTTTATAGTCTTATCCTTCGCAGTAAGAAGTCCTTGTTCCTTGTAGATCATGGCAGGGACATGGAGTATAGTAAAAGTATACTGACTGTCAATGAAGATGTTCACCCACTTTCCTGTCTCCCAGCTCAGGGCCTGAGTTAAAGCAATTAACTCAGCCTTTTGAGCTGATGTGCCATTGGGCAAAGACTGTGACCAGATTACCTCATGAGCCATGGTTACCGCTGCACCAGCCTTATGGACTCACCCTATTACCAGACTGCTGTCATCCGTGAACAGGTCAGCATCAGCGTGGTTTAAGGGAGTATCCCGAAGATCAGGGCGACTGGCTTGAGAGACATCTAATACATCCTCATAGTTATTAACTGGTGCTTTTGGATTGTCATCAGGCAGTAGAGTCGCTGGGTTGAGGCTCTGAGTAGGAGAAAGTCGAGCCTGGTCAAGTAAGAGGCTTTGCTATTAGGTGATATGAGTATTTGACATCCAGTGGCCAGAGGCTCCCCGGAGCAGAGTCTCAACAGCGTGGGGGAACTGTTAAAGCCAGGTTTGACTGAAAGTTAATTTGCTTTTTTAACCAGTACAGCTGTAGCAGTGATGGCCTGAAGACAGGATGGCTATCTAGAGGCCACTGAATTTAATCTTTTGGACAAATAAGCCACCAGTTGCCTCCAGGATTCTAGGGTCTGAGTAAGAACCCCCTTCACAATTTCCCATTGCTCATGAATAAACTAGTGGAAAGGCTTGGAAACATCTGGGAGGGCTACAGCTGGGGCTTGGGTAAGAGCTGTTTTTAACTGCTGGAATGCTTGTTCCTCAGTAGCAGTCCATTTTAGGGGTGGATCCCCTGTTGTAGCTTTGTATAGAGGTTTGGCGATTTTAGCAAATCCCGAAATCCACAGCTGGCAGTATCCCGCCGCCCTCAGGAATTCCTGTACCTTTTTTTTTTTGAGGTTGGCATGGGGATTTGGAGAATGGCTTTTTTTTGGCCTGAGGTCAGGGTTTGTTTACCCTTTTTCAGCTGGTCTCCCAGATAGGAGACTTCAGTTGAGCAGAGCTGTGTTTTCTTAGCCGATACATGATAGCCCAGGTCCTGGAGAAGCTGCACCAAAGCCTCAGTGCCTTTTAAGCAAGTGTACAAGTCTGCCACTGCAAGCAAGAGATCATCTGCATATAGGAGCAAAGTGCATTCAGGGTGTAGGTCACAGAACCCTGATAAGTCCTGTTGCAAGTCTTCCCCGAAAAGTGTTGGGGAGTTTTTGAACCTTTGTGGCAACCGTGTCCAAGTTAGCTGACTTATGCCCCCCAAGTCAAAATCTGTCCATTCAAAGGCAAAAATGGGTTGACTGACAGGGAACAAGGGAAGACATCTTTCAAATCCAGCACAGTGTACACCTGATGTTGAGGGGGAAGTAGGCTAAGCAATGTGTACAGGTTGGGAACAGTAGGATGAGGATGGATTGTCTCAACCTGCTTATTAACTTCCCTCAAGTCCTGAATTGGTTGGTAGTCAGTCAGAAGTTCCCAGTTTTTGAACTGGCAGGAAAGGAGTGTTCCATGCCGACTTACATGGTGTTAAAATATTAGCTGTCAACAGTCTTTTACTGTGAGGAGCAATTCCTTTTGGGGCCTGTAAACTCATAGAGTATTGACGAATATGAATGGGTGGCTGATGCCAACAGACTCACCACGATCAGAGGGTGATGCTTTGCCAATCCTGGTGGGTTGGTCTCTGCCAGACTGAAGGAAACTCCTTCTGTACTGTAGAAGTAAGCTTGATGAGACATTCTCAGTGGGAGAATTAGAAGAAGTTAGAAGGTATTCTTCAGAAAGCAAAACAGTTAAGAGCATTTGGTAGGCAGTGGGAATAAACATTTTAGTTTTGTCAGGTGAAAACAATGGTGGCTCTTAACTTTCGAAGCAAGTCCTGGCCCGTGAGAGGGAATGGGCAGTCTGGAGCTATGAGGAATGAGTGTGTGACCCATTTCCATCTTAAATCAACAGTTAAATTAGAAGTGAGTTTGCAGTTGGTAATTGCCCCTGTTGTCCCATGAACCGAAATTTGTTTGCTGGACATAGGTCCCAATGATGACTTTAAGACTGACAGTTCTGCCCCAGTGTCCACTAAAAGTTGGACTGGGTGGCCCCTGATAGTGGTGGTTACCAAGGGCTCTTGGGACCTAAGGAAAAAGAGACCTGACCTCTTCAATTGGAGTCATTTTCAGTTCCCCCAGCAGAGGGCAGAACCAAAACTGGCTTGGGGTCATCTGTTTTGGGGCAATGGTGACAATCCTTTTTCCAGTGACTGAATTCCCTATAATATGCACATTGATTCTTAGCTAATGGGGGGGCACACAGTTCCCTTTTGTTTTTTCTTAGTTTCTCCCCTTCTCTGGTGTGGCAGTTTTGAGTCAGTTTGGGAGGCTTGGAGGGTAGTTACCAATATTTTTGCCTGACGTCTGACTGTTTTATCTGTCTCTTGTGTTGCCTGCTTTTGTTTCTCAGTATCCCAGTTATTAAAAACCTTTTGGGCTACTTCAAGTAGCTTAGAAATATTCATTCCTGCAAATCCCTCAAGCTTTTGTAACTTTTTCTGGATGTTCAAAACTGCCTGAGCCGCAAGTGCCAAATCGATAGCTCGTGCTTTCTCAGGGACTGAGGGATCAAATGGGTTATAGGTATGAAAAGTCTCCTGAAGGTGTTCAAGAAATGCCCCTGGAGATTCCTTGGGACCCTGGAGAATCTTGGTAATTTTAGAAAGATTGATAGGTTTCTGGGCAGCTCCTCTCAAGCCAACTGATAAGAGTCCAGTGACACGTTTCTAATACCCTAGACCCTGCCGAAGTGTTAGGGTCCCAGTCTGGGTGATAGGAGGGAAAAACCTCATCTAACATTTTCTGACTTTCTTTCTGTGTACCTGCAGTTGAAGCTTGAATAGACTTTTTTTCCTCTGTGCCTGCGGTTGAGGCTAGGACAGATTTTCTAGCCTCAACTCTAATGTGCTCTTGCTCCTCAGAGGTAAATAGGGTTAAAAGGAGCGCTGGCAATCATCCCAGGTGAGGCAATGAGTGTGCATGACTGATTCCATCAGAGAAGTTAGAACCTGTGGCTTCTCTGAGAACAGCGAATTTTGGAATTTTCAATTGTGTAAATCAGAAGTGGAAAAAGGAGTGTATACCAAGAAAGGCTGTTCAGTCTGATCTGCCCGCTGTGGAGGAGGAACTTCCTGGAGGGGAAGGAGAGTGGCCAGATCAGTCTGAGATTGGAGTTGAGTAGCCAGAGGCAGAGAGGGCAAAAGGGAGATGGAGGAGGTGATGGTAGGTGAAGAAGCTTGAATATTATAATGTAGAGGATTAGAGTTAGAGATAACCGGGTCCACAAGGAGATCTTCAGTAGAACGGAGTAAGACAGGATACAACCCAGTGAAGGTAGGAGTTAGGGAGAATAGAAAAGGAGGGATACAGGATAGACGAGGTGCAGGTTTACAAAGCAGAGGTTTAGAAACAAGGACATGACTGGGAGTTTCAAGGGAACATGGCTTTAACCATCGGGGTGGATTTTGGACCAAGTTTAATCATTGATCAATAAAGGGAAACTGGTCAGGGTGACCAGGAGGCCCTGTAACAACCTTCCAAACAGACTCAGTGACATGAACATCCAGAGACCCTGTGGCGGGCCATCCAACATTAAATGGAGGCCAGTCAGTTTCACAGAGGGTCTGGAGCCTGTCTTTGAAAGGTGGACACTGTAGTCCTCAGCAGAAAATCCAACAGAGAAATTCTTCATCATGTAGTCCAGAGGACTAGAGGGTTTAGAAATCTGAGATCCTATATTGTCAAAAAAACAGTGATAACAATTAAAACTGAAAGTAGAAACTGAATCAGACTAAACCCAGTCAAAAAACCAGTGATAACAAATTAAAACTGAAAGCAGAAACTGAACCGGGACTCTATTCAGCCAACATCTTGGCCTAATGATTAGTGTCCAAGGGATGGCCTTGTCAGACCATGATTCCCTTAATAGAGTTGTGGCCACAAACAGAACACAAACAGAACAGATTCTTACCTCCTAGGAGAATGTAGATGGACTCAGGTATTTTGAGGCAATGGGAAGCCGGTGGTTGTTCCAACTCCTTCTGAGCCAGATGAAAGGTTATGGGGCCCTGGAACATCTCAGGGGGCGCCTTCCCTATAACTCTTCCACCAAGCCAGGGAAAGCCAGAATGAGGCTGCCTCCCAAGCTTGACTTGTCTCACTGGGGCCTGCAAATGTTATAGCCGGATTGCAAGAAAGGAGGTGCCAACATGCTAAGCATTGAATTTTTGAGTTTTATTTGCTGGCAGTCAAGAGCAGGCTCATGCCAGGAAAACTCTCAACCCCAAGCAGAGTAAGCAGGGGGTTTATAAATGCAAAAGCCATTAAAGCTGTACAATTTGGTTATATTTTTGGCAGAACATTTGGTTTTTGGTTGCACAAAGGTACAGATAGCTACAGAATTTGTGATTAGGGAGTTTCCAAGCACCGAGGGGAAACAAGGGTGTGGGATTGTGATTACGGGAAGATTGCAACTTGTAATTATGGGAAGGTCATGCAGGAGGGGGTCATCTCTGGGTATGAACAGCCAAAATGGAGAACCTGTTACAAAATGGAGTTACTTATGTCAAGCAAGCCATTATAGGTTATTATAGGTTTTAGAGATGGATATTTCAGTATCAGTATTTTTACCAAGTACACACACACACAAATGACTGAGGAATGACTTCATTACAGACATATGAATCCACTGGGAGCCTGATTCTTATTATGATTTCCTAGTTGGAAGGGAATGAAGTGAGGTTATTGCTAGTGCAATATGTGTTTTCTTCTGGTGAATTAGCTTCAGTAGCTGACTTTATTTCTTCACATTAGGCAAATGGAAATGTGAATCCATTTCCTTTTCATTAGAGGATCAAAGAAATGCTGTATTTGCTGGATATGAGCAAATGCTTTCATGTCTTTCTTTTGAGTATGAATGATTCTAAGATTTTTAAGAACCAAATAAAGTTCAGCACATAACTATTTTTTCACTAACTCTACTGAAGCTCTTTTATAAAACTCTTTTTTAAAAAAAGCAATACAAAACCATGGAGTCCTTTTGGTTCAAGGATATATGAGCCCTCCCACCCCCCCCCCCCAAAAAAAAGCCCAGAGTCATCTTTTGAAGGGCAAGCCCCCTGTAGTACTCTCAGAATGTGTTTCTCTGGATTGAACATTCAACCAAGGTTTTTATCTGGAAGTTTTGAAAAGTTTACATCAGATTTGGTGGAAGAAACATCCTGAGTTGTGGCAAACAGGTGACTGGTTCTTCCACCATGACAACCTACGTGCTCACACCACACCAAGTGTTCAGCAGTTTTTGACCAAAAAGGGCATGAACCCCACGTCCCACCCTCCCTATTCACCCAGTCTTACCCTTAGCAGTCTTTTTTGTTTGTTTGTTTCCCTGGATGAAAAAAGACCTCAAAGGGAAACATTTTGCTATTGTGGAAGAAGTGAAGCAAAAAACAGCAGAAGCACTAAAAGGCATCAAAATGGATGAGTTCAAAACTGTTTTGAGGCTGGGCATGGGAGCTCATGCCTATAATTCCAGCACTTTGGGAGGCTGAGGTGAGAGGATTGCCTGAGCTCATGGGTTCAATATCAGCATGGGTAACTTGGTGAGAACTCATCTCTGCAATAAATAAATAAATAAATAAATAAAAGTTAGCCAGACATGGTGGCATGTGCCTGTAGTTCCAGCTACTTGGAAGGCTAAGGTGGAAGGGTTAGCTGGACCTAGCATGTTGAGGCTGCAGTGGCTGTGAGTCTGCCACTACACTCCAGGCTGGGCAACAGAGTAAGACTCCAACTCAAAAAAATAAAAACAGCAGCAAAAAATTGTGTTGAGCAGTGAAAGAGTATTTCGATAAGTGTATTGCATCCAATGGAAAGTACTTTGAAGGTGACTGAAGTTTAAACATGTAAGAATAAGTATATAATTTTTTATAAACAAATTCCATTTTTGAGGAGTGTCCCCCTTGCATGTGATTGCAGAATATTTTTAAAAGTTAAATGCTTATTTATGCAGTGACAGTGGTATGATTCTTTTCTGAGACTATTATGAAGCATATTAATTTTGTTTTAAATGTTGTTCTGCTGTGCAATTAGTTTTATATAACTTTTTGTTTTGCTGTTGTAGTGTTAATTGTATGATTTTTGGTTTAATTGTTTCTTAGAAATCATCTAACCAACTCATTTCATAGATGAAATTGAGGTATAAACAAATCAGCTGATTTGTCTTCAATTTAATTAAAAATAATATTAAGAGAATACTTTTCATTATAGTGTTTGAAATTCCCTCTTAATGTTTAACTCTAAGACTTAGATAATTTTGAATATAATGATGTTAAAATGACTTCTGAAATGTAGAATACTGAGATCTTTAAGAATTTTTTCCTTCTTTATTTTAAATAGAAGCATATGCTACATGACAAATAGATGATAAGTGTGAAGAAGCCAACAAAAGACCAAAAATTCTTAGTTTCTTTGTATTCTTACATTTGTACTAACTTTTAAAAGATACAAGTACATACTTTTTAAAATAAAAAAAAAATTAACCTAGGGTTATCATGAGATAACAATTTATAGCCATCATTTCTCTTAACAGGTTGAAGAAATATGGATACCAACAGGAAACTGATCATCAGCATTATCTGTACTAGCTTTTTAACCTTTCAACTTCTTTTCCAATTTGTAAGCTATTGGTTTTCAGCAAAAGTTTCTTCAGGTTTTAATAGTCTCAGCTTTGAAAAGAAGATTGAATGGAACTCAAGGTAAAGCATGTGAAAAAATTATTGACTAAAAAAACCACTAGTTTATGAAATGCAATTATTTAAACTATTTAAAAAGAGTCTTTCATTTAGGATCTAAGAAAATCTAAGTCTACATTTTTATTTGACCTTAGAAATAAATGAAAAACAGATCTCATACAAAAAAATGTTAAGGCTGGACGCAGTGGCTCACACCTGTAATCCCAGCACTTTGGGAGGCTGAGGCGAGGGGATTGCCTGAGCTCAGGGGTTTGAGACCAGCCTGAACAACATATGAGATCTCATCTCTACAATAAACTAAAAAATTAGCTGGGCATGGTGGTGCACACCTGTGGTTCCAGTTATTTGGAAGACTGAGGCAGAAGGATTGCCTGAGCCCAGCAGGTCAAGGCTGTGGGTGGCTGTGAGCATGCCACTGCACTCTAGCCTGGGCAACAGAGTGAAACTCCAAATCAAAAAAAAAAAAAGTTAAGGGTTCTTATATTGAAAGATGGCAGGAACAATTTGTTTAACTTTCTGGAGAAGTGTGTGATGATTAAGAAGATGCCAGCTATCAGATGATATGGGGACCAAAGTGAGGCCCAAACTTCACCTGTACAATGACCATTTGTATACCTAACCCTGAATTGTACCCCACATCTTTAAAATAAAAATTTAAAAGAAAGAAGTTGCCAGCTGGCTGTGGAAGCATACTGATTTGCATTCTTCTCTGTAATATTTATTATAACGCATATTCTTTGGAATATGCTGTAAGTCAAAGACACAAAGAGATGGAAGCAAAGTTGAAAATGAAATGATGAAACTGAAAAATGATTTGCATTATTGTGTCTTATCACTGCCATTCTATGATACAAGAGATTGCCAGTTGGGGAACTGAATTTCTATTTGAAAAAGGAGTCTGGGATCATGAAGATTCATTTAGATATTCAAATGGTATTTTCTCTTTCTCTAAAATTTGCTCCTGCTTCTCATTACAGCTTGGTTTACATAGGACTTAAACTGTGAGGTAGCGAGTGCAAACAAGGAAAAAGCAGGTTTCATTTCTTTTAAAGTAATCTGCCTTCATATGTCTTAAAATTCAGCCTCCAGTCTTGAAACATACAGATCAAGGATCAATACAACGCACATAATTCTTTCTAATAATCAGGAAAGAGTCTCCAAACAATGTGTGGTCTAAGCCATCTAGTAGAAAAAGGACAGGAGGAAAAAAAAGATTACTGGAAAATGCCCATTTTATAATAAGTGAGAGATTGTTGTACTTAATTGTTGCTTTTTCTGAAAACATACTTATAGGTGTTGTTTATACCTTATCATTTAAACAAATTTCTTAGTTATTTGTATCCAGTTGCTTACATATCACATCCTATTGTATGAAAATACTACTCATTTTTTTTGAGTTCAGAGTCTCACTCTGTTGCCCAGACTGGAGTGCAGTGGCATGCTTATGGCAGCCTTGACCTGCTGGGCTCAGGTGATCCTTCTGCCTCAGTCTTCCAAGCAACTGGAATTAGAGGCAAACGCCACCACGCCTGGTTAAGTTTTTGATTTATTGTAGAGATGAAATCTTGCCAAGTTCCCCAGGCTGGTCTTGAACCCGTGGACTCAGGCAATCCTCTCACCTCGGCCTCCCAAAGTGCTGGGATTATAGGTGTGAGCCACTGTACCCAGCCAATTTTTAAATGCATTTCTTCAAAACTTAACTCTTCCTGTCTGAGCAATATTGTTTCTGTTGGTAATACTCACATTACTTGTGATTAAATCACTTTAAATTGCTATTCTACAAAGGTCATTAACATTTCCTTTAAAAAGTGCTGTCTCTGTGTAAGCACAAACATTTCTTTTTAACCCTCTTTGGAAAAAAATGGAAATAGTTCATCTTTGATAGCATCTTGGTGCTTCTTTTTAGATACTATGGAATTTACATTTTGCTTTGCTAGGAGTCTAATTTTAGAGAATAAAATATGAAATTTTCACTAATGGATGAATTTCCAGAAGTATAGTATAGATTTTTAATGGAGAATAATGTATGACTGAGTGCAGGGTGTTTGCTTTTTGTGTTCATTATAGTGAGAGCTATTTGATTAGACCAAGTAGCATTTAACTTTTCTTTATTGTTAATAAACAGTAAAACAGGTAAGTATAAGAAATTTTTTTTCTTTTATGAACTTTTTGAATAGCAACAGAGAACTGGCTGAATGATTATTTAGAGGGAGTATTTTCTTTGATATCAAGGAGTTTACATTTTTATCCTGCTATGCTCAAATAGAATACGGGTGTGCTTGGCATGAAAATTCCAGACTTGTAAACCACATAAACTGTATTAATTATTCACACTTCAAAACGACCCTTTGGTATTACAAAGGATTCTTTGTCAGTGCTTTTACAATAGTAAAAATCTTTGCTAATTTAAAATATGACTTGATTTAGCATGATATATCTGTTTTGGAACACAGCATCTATTAGATCAAGTATATTGATTTTTCAAGTTACAGTGCAGTTTTCTAATATCAAGTGTAATATTGGTTGATATACTTTACTTCCTTTTAAGTATTTGGGGTCATTTTGTAGTGAGAAATTTATTGTACACCAGTAATTTCTAGAGAGAAAACTTTGTTATTCTCATTTTTTGTTCTAATGAAGAGAAAGGAAGCTTCATTACTTGTAAGCTTCTTAATAAATACATGAAAAATCTGAAATTGTTGGGTAATAAAACCTCATTATGCGGATAGACACACAGTGTCTTGTATACAGTTCTTTAAGTAATGTATCATAGAGCTTTGGTGTTGGTTAAATCATTAAATTATTAGCAAGATATGTTCACAGAAACTGATTTTTTAAAAAAATGTAAACCTTATTCCTTCAATAAATGAAAACTTTACCTGAATTTTGAGAACATTTTGCTTTTACATGGGTGTTTCTTTCTTTCTTTCTTTTTTGAGTTGGAATCTCACTTCATCACCCAGGCTGGAGTGCAGTGGCACATCACATTCATGGCCATCCCAGTGTCAACTTTCTGGGCTCTGGTGATCCTTCTGCCTCAGCCTTCCAAGTAACCGGAACTCCAGGTGTGAGCTACCATGCCCAGCTATTGTAGAGACAAGGTCTTGCCTAGTTGCCTGGGCTGGTCTCGAACCCACGGGCTCAGACAATCCATTTGCCTTGGCCTCTCAAAGTGCTGGGATTATAGGCTGAGCCACCGAGCCCAGCTGGGTGTTTCTTTTAAAAGTGGATTTTCTGTGTATATTCATGGTTCTCAATTTTTCTGTTTAGAAGTGCTTTCAGAATAATGATTATAACTGTCCTTGCTTTCTTGTAGATTTATTACAAGAATTGCATGCAATAATGCACGAGTGTACATTAAAACAAATCTCCAAGAGAACAAATCATTGTGTCTTGATCCACTTGAATTGTTTTAAGGCCATGAAGTTGGTTGAGGCCAGTATATTTGGAAGTCATCCCCCGCTGATTGGAGGAGGGAATTTATCCTGTGGAGATGCCATTGGAGTTCAGAGCAGGGCACAGGGTAGTAGTGGCCTTGCCAGTTGCCATCTGTTCTCACAAAACTCTGTTGACTACATCGTCATGTATGGCTCTGCCTTATAACTTTTAACCAAGGGGCGATTCACCCGTTTTTTAGCAGGAAACTGTAGACCTTGGCATCTTCCTTGTTATTCATTAAAGTAAACCTGTGGCCCTTGGATTTCTAAATGTCAATTTTGCATTACGTTCTCAGGTATACTCCACTCCTGTTTTTAAGTGCTTCAAGGTGTAACTGGTTCAGAATGCTAAATGTTTTGTCAGGATGATTTAAAGTTTATTGCAAAAAAGTCCAAATGCTTTGTGTGTATTTTGTTTCATTTCAGGGTAGTGTCTACATTCCATTCTTTGGTGGTTGGGGTTTTTGGCCTGTACATTTTCTTATTTGATGAGGCTACTAAAGCTGATCCACTTTGGTAAGCTGTTTTTCCAAGATAGCCGGTTTATGTTTTGATTTTGATTATTTAATAAGAGCAGCAATTACTTTACTTTAAAACAAAACATGCTGATGGTGGATGCTTTATTAAAGTGCTTGTGTTCAGACTTATTTCAGCAGATGTAGTAAAATGATTTATTATACATTAGAATACAAATGAAGGCTATTTCTCCTTAGTATTGCAGTTGTTATACAAACAAGGAGACTGTGATGGTAATGCAAACATTTTTACTGAGTTAATGGGTAAAACCAAGTTATTGTAGCCACTGCTCTGAGCAAAAATAAGTCATTAGTTTAGTCAACTGGGATAATATGTTCCTAAGACTTTGTCTTTAAATTTATTTATTTATTATATTTCATTTTAAGAGACAGGGTCTCACTCTGTCTGCAGCAGCATGATCATGGTTCACTGTAGTCTTGAACTCTTGGCCTCAAGCGATTTTCCAACCTTAGCCTCAAGAAGGTGGGACTACAGGCATGTGCTACAGTACCTGGCTAATATTTTTTTAATTTTTAAATTTTTTGTAGTGACAGGTGCTCAATTTGTTTCCCACACTGGTCTTGAGCACCTGGCTTCAAGAGATCCTCCCACTTTGACCTCCCAAAGTGCTAGGATTATAGGCGTGAGCCACCATGTTCAGCCTAGATTTATGTTTGACTCATTGTTTGATATCAAAGAGATGAAATATGAATTATAGATTGCCATGTGAGAGAAATTTAGTACCACATGAGAAGATTTCAAATACTATTGATAACTGTGTTTGGCATCTTAATTTGTAAGATGATTCTTTTTGAAAAATTTAAATATCATTCCAATGGCAGAAATTTTGCAAACTGTATTTCCTGGCATTATATTAGAAGATTTAGTTCAGATTTATTTTAGAGAGGAGATATGTTTTGAGAAAGCACTGCATTGAAATGTGACAGTTGTGGTATCTGGGGGACATAGGGCAGTTTTACCAGGTCTTATGACCATCACCATTTGACTGTAAGGATGTTGCTCTTATTCATAAATATGAAATGATTCCCATAAAAGTATATCAATATTAATGCATTTTCATTGGTAAGATTTTTTAAAAGTGAATCAGTTTAGCAAATTTAATTCCTTGACCAGATTTTTAAAAATATAGTCGACTTACAGACTTACACAGTTTTCTAGCAATTAGAAAATTTTCATTTTTATTTCACTAACATGATTGTCAACAGAACCAGTTCTTTTGGAAGTCATTTTTTTTTTTTTTGAGTTGGAGTCTCATTCTGTCGCTTAGGCTGGAGTACAGTGTACGCTCATAGCCACCCACTCCAGGGTCGAACTGCTGGGCTCTGGTGATCCTTCTGCCTCAGGCTTCCAAGTAGTCAGAGCTACAGGCATGCACTACCATGCCCGGCTACTTTTTAAAATTTTTATTGTAGAGATGAGGTTTCACCATGTTGCCCAGGCTGTCTCAGACCCACGGGCTCAGGCAGTCCTCTCACCTTGGTCTCCCAAAGTGCTGGGATTACAGGCTTGAGCCACCACGCCTGGCTAGAAGTAAATTTTATAAGAAAAATTAAATTTATTAGCCTGGGAAGCAAAGCAAGACCCCATCTCTACAAAAAACAAAAAAAACTTGCTTGGTGTGGTGGTGCATGCCTGAAGTCCAAGTTTCTCAGGAGGCTGAGATGGGAGAATCACTTGGGTTCAGGAGTTCAAGTTATAGTGAGCTATGATCATGCCACCACACTCCAGCCTGGGTGACAGAATGAGACCCTGCATCAAAAATCAATCAATAAATAAATTTGTCGATCAATTTTCACTTTTTCAAGTTTAGCCTAATATAATTTTTGAAACTTTTGCATTTTTTATGTCAGAATTTGTTCCAGGTCTAATTTTCCTTGGTCATATTTGCAGATCAAAATTTATAAAGAAGGCATGACTTTCCATTTATAGTTTAGCTATCGTAGTTTTAATTTGTACTAATTGCACCAGAAGTTCACATTTTAGATCAGATAAAGGACTGACAACTTGTATTTGGTTCTTGAAGCAAAGCGCATTAGTAAGGCTAAAATGTAGGCTCTTGTTATGTTGAGGGTTGAAACAGCAGTGTTAAACTGTCTTCTTATAATTATTTCCTAATTGTGTAATGATAGACAAATCCTTCTAGTCCTCAGTAGAATGATGATGATGATGATGATGCTTTATGCCCCCAAATCAGAAGTAGACTAGATGATTTTTTGGCTACTGGATTTTCTCAGGGTGTGTGGGTTCAGGTAATCTCTCTGCTAGTACGAGTACCACAGAATGCATCACAGTTTCATTAAATTGTTACTATGTGTTTTGTGGTTTTATTTGAAAATGACAGCTGACCATTTAAGAATCTATAGAAGGCATTTGTATTGTATTTACATCTCAATAGAAAAAATAAGTAGCTGTCATCTGTAACCCATATGCTTTAAAAAAAGAATTTTTTTAATATATATTTTTTCAGGGGTGATCCATCACTTGTGCACATGAATCTTGCTATTTCTTCAGGTTACCTCATTTCTGGTATGTGATATGTTGTTTATTGTCTAATGCTTTTTAAACTACTCATGGGCTTATATGCAGAGTACATAGTTTATGCTTTTGGTTTATTTATTTGAGAAGTAGCTTTTAGGACACATATTGAGGGGAAAAACACCTGTAATGGTGGTAGAACCTGAAATGTTTTTTTCTTGTTGGCTTTCTGGTTCTCACTGAAGATCAGAGTTGCAGAGCAGGGCTTCAAATTACTGAGGCCTGGGCAATTTTTATTAGCATTGGTTTTTCTACGCCCTGAGGGGTCTCTCAGGTGTAATTACTATGAGGCTAACAAAGTTTGTCTCAGTGTCCCTCACTTGCAAAGGCCCTTACAATGTGTTCTAATAGTCACAGTCTTGTAAGATCTGCAAAAATGAGCTGTTTTAGCCATAATTGGTTTATGTCATGAAACTCTTCCTGTTCTACGTTCCCCTCTGTCATATTTTTTCTCATATTGGATGGGGTTGGAATGGCCTCTTTTACAATGACACAAAGGGGAAGTTGAGAATATGACCTTTTTATGTAATTTAAAAGATATTTTGGATTGTTTTAATAAAACAAGAACAACAGATCCCTAATTTGAACATTTTTATAGGAAGCTCTATTCTGCAATTTTAAACCTATTTAATAACTGAGAGTCCAAATAAAATAATGGAATATGAAAAACGTGATAGTGATAAATGATGAATTCAGTAGAAAATTGTGTATTATCAAGAAGTGAATTATAATAAAAGATTAGATCATACCAAAACAATAACTCATTAAGAGGAGGAGATACGTTTCTATTTTATTATTTTATTTTAGTTGTGGGATATAAGTGAGGATTCACTACATTAGTAAATTGTGTGCAGGTACAGTTTGGACTTCTGGCTGACCTTCTCTCCTGATAGTGAACCAGGTACCTAGTGTACGGCCATGTACTGGCCACGCTTTTCTCCCTGCTTTGCTGATTGTTTTCTCTTTCTCGTCCTCCATCCCCTAGCAGTGTCCAGCATCGGCTGATTCCATCCTTGTGTGACCTGTGATTAGGGCCCGCTTATGTGTTGTTTTGTTTTGTTTCTGTGATAGTTCACTTAACATACTGGTATCTAGCTGGATCCACGTTGCTGCAAAGGCCATGATTTTGCCCTTCTTTATGGCTGCATGATATTCCATTGTGTATATGTACCACATTTTCCTTATTCAGTCCACTTTCGATGGACATTTGGGTTGTTTCCATTTTTTATCTTTTTTTTTTTTTTGAGTTGGAGTCTCACTCTGTCGCCCAGACTGGAGTGCAGTGGCCGCTCCTGTCCACCGCAGCCTCGACCTGCTGGGCTCCGGCGATCCTTCCGCCTCAGCCTTCCAAGTAGCCGGAATTACAGGCATGTGCTACCGCGCCCAGCTGATTTTTTGATTTATTGTAGAGATGAGGTCTCGCTGCCCAGGCGGATCTCGAACCCGCGGGCTCAGACAATCCACTCACCTCAGCCTCCCAAAGGCGCAGGATTACAGGCTGAGCTACTGAGTCCGGCTCCATTTTTATTGCTATTGTGAATAGTGCTTCAGTAAACATACATGTGCAGGTAGAGCGATTCATGTTCCTCTGGGTATATTCCCAGAAGATGGGTTGCTAGATCACACGGAAGCTAAATTTTTAGTTATTTGAGAAATTGCCACACTGCTTTCCACAAAAGTTGAGCTAGCTACATTTCCACCAACATGTAGAAGCTTTCCCTTTCCTCTGCAGCTGACCAGCACCTGTTATTTTTTGACTTGAGGGAAAGAGATGAATTTTGAAAAGAAATAATAAGCAGCCTGTTAGATTATTTGATAGCCCCGTTAAAAGAAGAGTACATCACATGCACACATTAGAAAAAAATTCTTATTTGACACAATAGGCTATCATTGATAAGGTTAATACACGGTTCAAAATATACCCCATGTATTGGTGAATTCCCCAGGGAGTCTTGTATAAAAGAAACTTGATTAAGATTTTTCCAAGTAAGATAACAATCCCAAAAGCTTATAAATAAGGATTATGAACTGGAAAAAACTTTTCTAAACCAAGTGAATAAAAAGTGAATTCTTTTTATTCTCTATATAGGATATATTACAAAATTATTATTTTCTCAATTGGTGACCAAAATATGTAGGGAAAAGAAATGTATCTCAAAATGTGTATTAGACAGCTAATTACTAATATTACCTTTCTTGATTTTCACATGTATGGTATTTGTTTTCTCTTTAAAATTTGTAATTTGCTGATTTTTTTCTCTTTCTAAATACTCATATCTAGATTTTTATTAGTAATTTTTATTTGTATAAAAGAAGGGCACCACATTATATGAGTTCTAACCTCACAAAACCTGAATCCTTTCTTGCTAGCCATTTGTTTCCATGTCTGCATTTCATGTTTAACCATTTGGTCAAAACAAACCAAAACAAAAAGTTGTGTTAATATTACATGCAATTTCTATTTTGTTAAAATGAATTGATTGCTTTCTAAATCACAATGCTTAGATTCAGAACTTAAAAAAAAAATGCCGGGCTCGGTGCCTCAGCCTGTAATCCCGCGCCTTTGGGAGGCTGAGGTGAGTGGATTGCCTGAGCCGGCGGGTTCGAGACCCGCCTGGGCAACTTGGTGAGACCTCATCTCT
>NW_007256295.1:23329-46337 GCF_000164805.1 Carlito syrichta
AAAAATGAGCCGGGCGTGGTAGCGCACGCCTGTAGTTCCAGCTACTTGGAAGGCTGAGGCGGAAGGATTGCCAGAGCCCAGCAGGTCCAGGCTGTGGTGGCCGGGAGCGGCCACTGCACTCCAGTCTGGGTGACAGAGTGAGACTCCAACTCAAAGACAAACAAACAAATAAAAAACCAAAAAAACCCAATGCCTTGGCTTCTTTTAATAGTCATAGTTCTTAGTGACTTTACTATTTTGAATTAATATTTAATTGCATTCTTTGTTACTTTAAAAAATATTTTTTGTTAAATTTGTATTACAAAGAAGTTGATCATTTTAAACCTTTTCAATAACCATTGTGTTTCTGTTTGAATTATTATTGTGACAAAACTCAGCAATTTATGCTAGCTTAAAATTATTTTTGTTTAATTCTGGAAACACATTATTCATTGGTACTTTCAACAAATATCATATTACATAGTCCATGTCAGGTCTTGTGCTAGGCTCTCAGGGTGTAAAGATGCCCCAAACTTGGCACTTACCCTAGAGAAACCACAGTAGAGGTACATAAAGCAGGTACTTTATGTCCAATGGGTAATCGGACTAACTGAGGGATGAACAAAGTGCTGTGGGTTCAGAACCGACAGAGATGAGTTGTCAGGAGAAAGAGTTAAGAGCACATGAAAACCCATGCAGCTTTCTTCTTATATAGTGTCTTACCTGTTTTTCCTTCTTACAGATTTGTTGATTCTCATTTTGTATTGGAAAGTGATTGGTGACAGATGTTTTGTAGTTCACCATTGTTCAGCGCTTTTTGGGTGCTTCATAATACTGGTGAGTGCCAGGATTTTCAGTAGTCTAACAAGCAGCCAAGATTGAGATTAGTGACTTAAGGGTGAACATAAATCTAAACATATAATTCCTAATTTGTAAGGAATATCTCCAAATGCATCCAGAGATTGTGCTTGTACTGTGTTATTTTACATGTTAACTGAAATAATAACTTTACGTATGTGTCTTATTAGTGTGTCTGTCTATTTGTGTGCATAAACTTTGAGAGAGGCAGATGACCCTTATTCCTTTAATTTCTACTTAAAACCTTCTGGATTGTGTAGCTGTAGGTATTTTTCTATCTTTATAGATGCATTTATGATTTAGCAGTCAGGGGTATGTATAGATTCCTGTTTACCTAGTTAAAGTATTTCTTTTCTGTTTAATTCTGTATACAATTCCATGTACATGCATAACTACATTTAAGTAGGTTGGAGCAGTAGGGGAATCTTGCTCAGAGATGATCAGAATTCCAGGACTGAGGTTAATAGAAGATTGCAACAAATCTCAGACAGTAAATCATATTAAATTCTAGATCTAAAATTATTTTTCTATATATGCATTTGTAAACTAGCAACCTGCATATTCATTAGGTTTTCCCCTAATCGATTATTTTTCAACCTAGACTTGCTGACAAAGTCAAGATACATATTTGTAAATAATAGATGTAAGTAAACTAGAATTTTATGAAATAGATATGGTATACCTACATTTTCTATTTGAAAACTTAAATGTAGCCTCTGGCTTTGTTCTTCTTTCATTTGGTATTACTAAAATCCTTATATTATTGGATATTTGTAACTATTTGGAGGATTTTTAAAAATTGATACAACTGTGTATTCATAATATTCTTCCATTTTCATTGGTCAATATGCCTGTTCTTGTACCAATATCAGGCTGTTTTGATTATTTTAGCTTTATAATAAAGCTTAAAGTCTGGAAGTATGATACCTCTCACTTTGTCTCTTTTGCAGAGGGTTGTTTTGGCTATTTGTGGTCTTTTTTGTTTCCATATTAATTTCTGTAGTGTCATTTCCAGGTCTGAGAAGAATGATATTGGTAATTTGATGGGTATTGCATTGACTCTGTAGATTGCCTTGGGTAGGATGGATAGCTTTACAATATTGATTCTTCCAATTCATGAGCATAGAATATTTTCCTATTTTTGTGTGTCTTCAAATGATATTATTATTGCAACTATATAAAACCTTTTAATTTTATTTATTTTATTTTATTTTTTGAGTCAGAGTTTCACTCTGTCACCAGGCTGGAGTGCAGTGGCATGCTCACGGCCACAGCAGCCTCCACCTGCTGTGCTTAGGTGATCTTTCTGCCTCAGTCTTCCAAGTAGCAGAAACTACAGGTGTGTACCACTGTGCCCGGCTAAGTTTTTAAAATTTTTTTGTAGAGACAAGGTCTCGCTGTGTTGCTCAGACTGCTGTCAAACCCATGGACTCAGGCAGTCCTCTTGCCTCCACCTCCCAAAGTGCTGGCATTACAGGCATGAGCCACCACACCTGGCTGAACTTTTTAATTGTATTTTATTTTAACTTTTTAAAATTTTAAAGATGGGGGTACAACTCAAGGTTAAGTATACAGACATTCATTATGCAGGCACCCTTGTTGATGGGCAGGCATCTTTCCTCCCCCCCCCCCCCCACCCCGGGCAGAATGCTACTACTGCCAATCCTGCCCTCCCCAGCAATTTCCCGTTACTGATAATCCTTTTCTTATAGTGTTATGATCATTGGAACTACATAAAACATAAAGTGGTGAATAGAAGCAAATTCCTTGTAGGTTTTAAATGTATGCCCTATTGAAGAAATAGTTGAAAAATAAGATTCTTTGGAATTTGGTTTATAATAGATATAATATCTTGATCACTATTTTTTGTACTGCTTTCCACTATATTTACTGGAGTTTAAAAATTCTCTGGCAGAATAATTTAAAGCTCAAGGTTACTCTTTTATTTATGTAGAGAGGTACAAATTCTGTGTCTTTTTCTAATATTCAGCTTTTACTTCTGGGACAGGACACTAGTTATTAAAGAAAGCATGATCGCTTTACAAAGGAAATGCACACATTTATGTGTTAATGTCTCATTTTTAAGGATAGACGACCATCTTTTGTATACCCTGACTTGTTTTGTAGCCTTATTATTTGTGTGTTCCTTGTGAATCCTCTCTTCTCTTCAATCAAACCATGCCTTTAGATAATGAATTACAATGCATTTGGAAAACATTTCAACTTAAAAATCACTGAGTATGCATCCTTTTCCAACTCTGCTGTTATATGACACTACCCTGGAATCTAATCATTAAACCATTCTTTTGCAATTTAGGAAGAAAATCTGGTTTCAAATGGTTCTTGGTGCATTTACTTAAGGGTATTAGGTGCAGTGTCATGCCTTAAGGGTGAAAATTTCTGTTACTTGTTTAATGCTTTCCCCAGTATCTATACTTTGAAAACATTTTGCAAGCAAATCTGTATGAAGTAGTATTGAAAATGGAAAAATCTGTTATGTCAGGTTCAGCATAATTGTAATTTACACTAGACAAAACTTAGAAAATATTGGTCTTATGTTTAGTCTAAAGAGAAATCTTTACCGTAATGTCATGCCATAAGACGAATGCCATGACTCACTAACATTTTATCATTAACAATGTTAAAAAAAACCTTTTAAAAGGGTTTTAAACATGTCACCTTTTGATAATTATTCATATCTACCATATTTTGTCATTTTCTTCCATTAGAATAACCTTAAAGAAAAATTTCAGGTAACTATAGTAACTGATATAGCAACATTTCAAAAGATAACAAAATTTCAAAAATTTATTAGGTGGGTGTTAAAAATAGCCATCTAATATAGCTTACTACAGCAGGATAATATTAAAGACTATGTGATTTCCATTTGCCATTATATTTGCATTCAGTTAAAAATGTTAAATATTTGCCAGGCTCAATGGCTCAGGCTGTAATTCCAGCACTTTGGGAGGCTGAGGCGAGTGGATTGCCGGAGCCTGCTGGTTTGAGATCAGCCTGGGCAACTGGTGAGACCTCGTCTCTACAATAAATAAAAAATTAGCCTGGTGTGGTAGCACGCACCTACAGCTTTGGCTACTTGGAAGGCTGAGTCGGATGGATTGCTGGAGCCCAGCAGGTCGATTCTGGGGTGGCCATGAGCGTACCACTGCACTCCCACCTGGGCGACAGAGTGAGACTCCAACTCAAAAAAAAAAAAAAAAGTTAAATGTCAATGAAAAATACTTTAAAAACTTGAATAATGTGTTAAGTGATTTTTTCCTATTGAAATAAAATATTTTCAGCCTTCTTTTTCTTTTTTTTTCATTTGAGTGAGAGTCTTACTCTGTCACCCAGACTGGAGTGCAGTGTCAACACTCACATCCACCATAGCCTTGACCTGCTCAGGTAATTCTTCCACCTCAGCCTTCCTAGTAGCTGGAACCACAGGCATGTACCACCATGCCCAGCTAATTTTTTGATTCATTGTGGAGATGAGGTCCCACCATGTTTCCTAGACTGGTCTCGAACCTGTGAACTTAGGCAATCCTCTTGCCTCAGCCTCCTAAAGTGCTGGGATTACAGGCATGAGTCTCTGTGCCCTACTGATTTTCAGCTTTCTTACACAGTAATGAAGCAATTGCCTGGCAGAAGTAAGTCTTGGGAAATGTTTTATTAATATTTCTATAGCACACATGTAGCAATCTATATAAAAGCACCAATATGCATTTAATTTATAACTCTTACTACAAATTGAGAGACCAACATGATGAAAATGTTAAGTGGTTAGTTTAAAAAGTATGTGTTACATATTTACATATATAAAATATACAAATATATACATATACTATATGTATGTATGTTTTTTGTTTTATCATTTACTTTTTAAAGAAAACCTTTCCTTTTTTTTTCTTGAGTTGCAGTCTCACTCTGTTTCCCAGACTGGAGTGAAGTGACATGCTCACGGCCTCCACAGCCTCGACCTGCTGGGCTTAGGTGATCCTTCCACCTCAGCCTACCAAGTAACTGGAATTACAGGCAAGCGCCACCCTGCCCGGCTAATGTTTTGATTTATTATAGAGATGGGGATCTTGCCAAGTTGCCCGGGCTAGTCTTGAACCCATGGGCTCAGGCAGTCTCTCACCTTGGCCTCCCAAAGTGCTGGGACTATAGGCATGAGTCACTGTGCCCAGCATGTTTACTTTTAATATAGAATATCTGATGTGGCCATGTCCATAATTTCCAAACATAACAAAGGTCTTCTAAGGCTTCCTCAGTGTTGGGTTTAGAGGAGCTTAAGTGTAGGCTCTACCTACCTTCCTTGTCCTGTGGTTACTGTTTCATGTTCTTTGGGGAAATAAAGTGTCCCCTCAGATTTGTGTAGTGGAATTACCTTAGCAGAACTGTTTCCCTTTTTTTCTCTAAGCTTGCTTGCTTTTTGAATCTTATTTTCCTTTCAATACCAAGAATGAAAATGGTTGCTAAATTGGACTTGGTACATGTTGGTAAAATAGATGTCAGCCAGGAAAATTGCCATGTCTACCCAAATTGATATTTTATTCTTAGTTAGATTTTTTAAAAAGAAGTCATTTTATATGATTTCCCTTAGATGAGGTACCTAGAATAGTCAAGTTTATAAGGATGGGAAATAGGATAGTGGTTACCTGGGGCTGGGCAGAAGGGGTAGTGGGGAGTTATGGTGCAGAGTTTCAGTTTGGGAAGTTCAGGAGATGGGTCGTGGGATTAGTAGCACAATATGAAAATACTTAATCCCTCAAACCAGGTGACCTGGGGACCAGAGTGAGGCCCAAATTTTATCTGTATAATGATCATTTGTCTATCTAACCCTGAATTGTACCCTGCATTATTAAAATTAAAAAAAAAATAAAGTACTAAGTGCCATGGAGTTATACATTTAAAAGGTGTCAAACAAGTAAATTCTATGTATCCTTTACAGCAATAACAAAGTTTAAAAAAAAGCAAGCTAATCAAATGACTGAAACAAAGTTAGGATGGAGAACTAATAATATGTTGGACATGTATTACCTTTTTTCTTTATTATAAAGATGAAGGGTACAATTCAGGGTTAGATGTACAAATGGTGATTATGCAGGTACCCTTGTTGATGAGGTGTGCCCCTCCCTCCCCTAGCAGTTTCCCTCAACTGCTAACACCACCCCACCTCCCCTGACAGTTTACTACTACTGACAATCACTTTCTTATAGTATTATAATTGTTCAAGTTCTGCTTATGAGTGAGAACATATATGGCACTCTGTTTTTTGTTTCTGTGGTAGATCACTGAGTGTGACTGACTCTAAATTCATCCAAGTAGCTGCAAAATCCATATGTTTGTCCTTTTTTATGGTTGCATAATATTCCATTGTGTATATGTACCACATTTTTTTTATCCTGTCCAGCTTCAATGGGCAACATGGTTGGTTCCATGTTTTTGCTATTTTGAATAGAGCTGCAACAAACATACGTGTGCAGGTATCTTTTTTGTAGAATGATTTGAGTTTCTCTGGGTATATTCCCAATAGGGGAATTACTGGGTCATATGGAAGGTCAATTTCTGGTTCTTTCAGAAACCACCACACTGTCTTCCAAAGAGGTTGCACTAGTTTGCATTCCCACCAGTAGTGTAGAAACATTTCTTTTTCTCCGCATCCTCACCAGCATCTGTTGTTTTCTTAATGATGGCCATTCTTACTGGGGTTAGGTGGTATCTCAGTGTGGTTTTGATTTGCATTTTTCTGATGATGAGTAAGGCTGAGCACTTTTTCATGTGTCTGTTGGCTGCCCACATATCTTCTTTTGAGAAGTGTCTATTCATGTCTTTTGCCCATTATTTAATGGGGTTGTTTGATTTTTACCTTTCGGTGCGTTTGAGTTCCTGGTAGATCCTAGATGTTAGGCCTTTGTCAGATATACATTTGGCAAATATTTTCTCCCCTTCTGTGTTCTGTCTCCCTGCTCTCTAGATGGTTTCTTTTGCTTTGCAGAAGCTCATTAGTTTGATGAGGTCCTACTTGTCTATCTCATTTCTTAAGGTATGGGCGTTTAGGGTTCTGACTAGGAATTGGTTGCCAGTTTCAATTTCATAAGGGTGTCTCCTGGTTTTCTAAGATTCTTATACTTTGAGGTTTTATGTTTAGGTCTTTGATTCATTTAGAGTTAATTTTTGTGTATGGTGATAGGTATGGGTCCTGTTTCAATCTTCTGCATGCAATCAGACAGCTTTCCCTGTACCATTTACTGAATAGGTTCTCTTCTCCCCAGTGATTGTTGTTGGAGGCTTTGTCAAAGATGAGTTGGTTGAGAAATTGAGGCTTTGCTTCTGGAATCTCTATCCTGTTCCTATGTGCCTGTTCTTGTACCAATATCAGGCTGTTTTGATTACTGTAGCCTTATAATAAACTTTGAAGTCTGGAAGTGTGATACCTCCTGCTTTGTTTCTTTTGCTAAGGATTGTTTTGGCTATTTATGGTCATTTATGTTTCCATATGAATTTCTGTATTGTCATTTCCAGGTCTGAGAAAAATGATGTTGGTAACTTAATGGGTATTGCGTTGAATCTGTAGATTGCCTTTGGTAAGATGAATATTTTAACAATGTTGATTCTTCCTATCCATGAGCATGGGATATTTTTTCATTTGTTTGTGTCTTCTTGGAATTCTTTGAGCAGTGTTTTGTAATTCTCATTGTAAAGGTCTTTCACTTCTCTGGTTAGGAAGATGCCAAGGTATTTCATTTATTTTGTGGCTATTGTGAATAGGATTGTGCTTTTAATTTGGGTCTCTGCCTGCATATTTTTGGTGTATAGGGATGCAACTATCTTTTGCACATTTATTTTGTACCCTGAGACTTTGCCAAAGTCCTTTATCAGTGCAAGAAGTTTTTGACAGGTTCTCTTGGATTTTCAAGATATAGGATCATATCATCAGCAAAGAGGGATAACTTGATTTCCTCTTTTCCTATTTGGCTACCCCTGATATCCTTCTCTTGTCTAATTGCCCGAGCTAGAACTTCCAACACAATGTTAAAAAAAAGACTTTTTTTTTTTTTTTTTAAATGAGCAGCCTTGTCTTGTTCCAGTTTTCAGGGGAAATGTTTCCAGTTTCTGTCCCCTTAGTGATATGTTAACTGTGGGTTTATCGTAGATGTCACTTACTATTTTGAGGTAAGTTCCTTCTATAACTAGGTATTTTGAGGTATGTTCCTTCTATAACAAGGTGTTTGAGAATTTTTATCAAGAAGCGATGCTGGATTTTATCTAAAGCTTTTTCTGCATCTAATGAAATAATCATGTGGTTCTTGTTTTTACATCTGTTGATGTAGTTAATTACATTTATGGTCTTGCGGATGTTGAACCTGCCCTGCATCCTGGGGGTGAAGCCTACTTGGTCATGGTGGATGATTTTTGAGATGTGCTTTTGGATTCAATTTGCTAGAATCTTGTTGTTGAGGATTTTTCCATCTATGTTCATAAGGGTTATTGGTCTGTAATTCTTTGTTTTTGTTGGCTTGTTACCTGGTTTGGGTATCAGTGTGATGTTAGCTTCGTAAAATGATTTGGGAAGAATTCCATCTTTCTCAATGGCCTGGAATACTTTCAGTAGGACTGGTATCAGCTCCTTCTTGTACATTTTGTAGAATTCTGCTGGAAAGCCATCCTATCCAGGACTTTTTTTGGTAGGTAGTTTTCATATGACAGAGTCAATTTCCTGGGTTGTTATTGGTCTATTTACTGTCTGAGTGTCTACTTGTTTCAACCTGGGAAGGTTGTGTGATGTCAGAAAGTCCTACATTTCATTTAGGTTATCAAGTTTGTTTCCATATAGGTGTACATAGATATCTCTGATAATCTTTTGTATTTCTTCAGGGTCAGTTGTGATTTCATCTTTTGTATTTCTGATTGTGTTTATTTGGACTTTTTCACTGTTTTTATTGGTCATTCTGGCTAGGGGTCCATAAATTCTGTTAATTCTATCATAGAACCAGCTTTTTGTTTTGTTTATGTTTTCTGTGATATTTTTGTCTTCTGTGTCCTGTATTTGGGCTCTTATTTTGATGATTTGGATTCTTCTGTTAAAGTTGGGGTTTTGGTAGTCTTTTATTTCCAGCTCTTTAGGTGATTTGTTAAGCTCTCCACTTGTGATCTTTCCGTTTTCTTGATGTCTGCTCGTAGAGATATAAATTCCCCTCTTAGAACTGATTTCATGGCATCCCAGAGGTTTTCGTAAGCTGTTTCTTCATTTTCATTTGTTTCCAGGAATCTTTTAATTTCTGCTTTGATTGCAGTGTTGACCCAGTAATTGTTCAGCATCATGCTGTTTAGTGTCCATGTTTTTGTGGACTTTGGGGAAATGTTTTGGTGTTGATATTTATTTGTATTCCACTGTGGTCTGAGAGTGTGCCTGGCAGGTTTTCAATCTTATGGAATTTGTTCATGCTTGATTTATGGCCAAGGATGTGATTGATCTTGAAGTACGCTCCATGTGGTGATGAGTAGAAAGTATATTCTGTGGTTTTTGGGTGAAATAATCTGTAGGTGTCTATTAAGTCCATTTGGTTGAGTGTCAAGTTTAGGTTCTGGATCTCCTTGTTGATTTTTTGCCTCAATGCTGTATCTAGGGCTGTTAGTGGTGTATTCAAGTCCCCTGCTATAATAGTTTTAGAGTCAGTATATTTTTTTAGTTTACTTAGTAGTTACTTTATAAATGCTGGTGCTCCTGTGTTGGGTACATATATGTTTAGTGTGGATATTTATTGTTGATGGATTGAACCTTTTATCATTACGTAGTGTCCTTTTGCATCTTTTACAATTTTTGATTGCTTGAAGGTTGTTTTGTCTGATATTAAGATTGTAACTCCTGCCTTCTTTTGTGATCCATTTGCCTGGAAATTCATTTTCCATCCTTTAACTTTGAGTCTGTGTGTGTCCCTTGTAGTGAGATGAGTCTCCTACATGCAGCAAATAATTGGGTCATGGTTTCTTATCCAGTTTGCCATTCTGTGTCTTTTCAGTGGTGCATTTAGTCCATTCACATTCAGGTTGATTATTGAAATGTGATTGTTTATCCCTATCATGAAGTTCTTATAAAGTTTTTTTCTTTGTTTTCTTTGGGTTTGATGTATGTGTGTGTTTTCAAGTTTCTTGTTGCACTGTATTTGCTGTTGATTCTCTGCTCTGCTGTTCTCTTGGGAAGTGTGTGGTCATTTTTTTTCTTTCTTCTATGCTTAATACCTTTTTAAGTGTCTCCTGGAGCTGTGTCTGGAAGCTGTGTATCCTCTTAGGGATTGGATGTCTGGGAAGGATTTTAATTCTCCATCACTGATGAAGCTGAGCTTGGCTGGACAGGTAATTCTTGGTTGAAATTGTTCATTTTTTAGGACTTTGAATATAGGGCTCCAGTCCCTTCTTGCTTGTAGTGTTTCTGCCAATAGGTCTGCTGCTATTCTGATTGGTTTTCCCCAGTAGGTAGTCTGACCTTTCTCTCTTGCTGCCTTTATGATTTTTTTCTTTTGTGCCTACTTTGTGTAGGCAAATTACTTTGTATCTAGGGGTTGATCTTCTCATTTGATGTTGTGTGGGGGTTCTCTGTATCTCTAGTGGTTGGCTGGTCACATCTCTGGTGAGATGGGGAAAGTTTTCTTGCATTACCTCCTAGAATACTTGCTCCAAGTTGTTCTCCATTTCCCTTTCTTCTTCTGGGATACCAAGCAGGCGTAGATTTGGCCTTTTGATATAATCACACATCTCTTTTAGGTTTTGCTCTTTCTTTAAGAGTCTTCTCTGTGTTTTTTTACAGACCAGGTTTATTCCATGTTCTGATCTTTAAGTTCTGAGATTCTTTTTTGACTAGATTAATTGTGCTTTCCATGCTTGTCATCTTGTTATTTATTTCCTGGATGAAATTTTTTATTGCTAAAATCTCTGTTACAAGTTATCTCAGTGTTGCATCTTATCTTTCCTGAGTCTTATTCACTCTGTCCATTCATTCCCTAATCCTTATCGTATTCTGGGGCATCTTTGGTGCTTTATTGTTTAGGCACCAAGGTCTGATTTTTCAGGAGTTTTGTCTTTGGTACACTTGAAATTGCCTGAGGTCTTCCTTTGGTTTTTCCTCATTTGTGACAGATCTCTTATTTTACTCTTTAGTTTGGTATTCAGTGTCAATTAGAGAGGCTTTCCCTTCTGATATTTGCTCAGCCCTCTATTCTTCCCTGATCTGAGCTCCGGATTTATTCTATTTTTAAATAGGATGGTGAATGGGAAGCTTTGCTGTCCCTTGTAGTTTTTGAAATTCGAATAAAGCAGGGGATGAGGTACTAGGATTCAGAAACTACTGGCAAATTGCAATGTTCATTTATTGTGGTATGTGTTCCCTGAGACTCACTCCCCACCCCACCACCACTCTATATGTGGATGCAAAGCAGAAACCAATGCAAAAACAGTTGAACACGCACACACAGACAGACATACACACATACCCCCAAACAAACTGGAATAACAACAAAGTGAACCAAAACAAACAACAACAACAACAAAAAAACCCAAGAAAACTAAACACACACACACATGCCTAACATAAAGTGAATAGAGAATAAAAACAGAAAGACAGGAGGGAAAAAATGGAATTCAGATTGAACCTTCACACATATATTAACACACATCTTAAACTATAAAAATGAAAATAAATCCAGAAGACCAAAGAGCAAAAACAAACCAACAGCAACAAAATTGAAAGATGAACACTCAATCATTCACATACATGCATAAATAGAAAACAACAAATAAAAGAAGAAAGAAACAAAAAGAAAAGAAAAAATATCTGGGAGGGAGCAGATCAAACTCTTACATACACATTCATGCACAAAAGAAAAATATTTAGAAAATAAATGAACTAACAAATCGTCAAAAAATCTTTAAAGAAATTTTTAAAAATTGAAAATTAAAAAAAAAAAACCTGCCTTCTTGTGGCAGGCTCTGTAATTGTTCCTCTAATCAGGTCTCTCTCTTGCAGAGCCACCTCTTTCGCTCTAACCTCGGTGTCTGAAGCAGGGAAGGAGCAGGGGCAGTGGAGGTGGGTGGGCCTGCAGTCCTCCCCTCCCGCTCTCATATGGTCAGGGAGATCTCCTGTGGGGAGGTGCGGGATTGTCTCTTCCCCAGCTATGTACTGGCAGAAGGCGGGTGGTGGTGGGGAAGAGTGGGGAGGGGTGGTGAGGGGTGCCTTGGCCAGGCTTATCCTGGAATGGAGTTCTACTGAGACTGACATCCAGGCTCCGCCTGGGTTTGTCCCTCTCAGTCGTGCCCAACTGTGTGGATCTGACGTTCAGAGGATTGCTGGGGAGGAGGGGGTTTGGGTCAGCCCCAGACTCACCACTGATCTCTTTGGAGTTCTTCCTCATCCTTTTCTGGCCACACCCTTTGTCCCGCAGCTGGATCAGGGTAGGGGGTAGGGTGCCTGGAACTCAGCACATGTTAGATCCTTCTGAAATTTGTGCTTTTTGTATATTCCCTCTGGGTCATGATAATCCCTAAGTAGTTGATCCACCAGTCACCGAGATTGGGTCTTTTGCTCCATGGTGAGTGAGTCAGAGCATTTTCCTGCCCCACCTTAAAGATGGTGGTAGGGTACCTCTCTTGTCCTCTTCTGTGGGACTTTGCTTCTGGACTTCCTCTGCAGCCCCTGCTGCCAGTGCTCTGCCAGGGACTGAAGTGGTGAGGCAAAGCCGGGACCGGCAGTCTCTCTCCTGCTGCATCAGTGAGGGAGAGCCTGGGGCGATATTTTCTGCCCTCAGCTTTTGTCCATTTAAAAAAAATAATGGTGCTTGTCTTCTGTGACCTGGGAAGAGCCAGGGACAAAGCAGAGAAGCTACAGCACCAGCTGTAGTACCAGGGGCCTGGCCACTTGCTCACGATCCTCCACTTAGACAGTCTCTTCCAACATTTTCTTCCCAGGGAGGGTTTGTTGATTTTTAAAAAAGAAAAGAAAAGAAAAAGAAAATGGTGCTTGGCTAGGGTCCAAGCCCAGCAGCTGAGGCACCAGCCGCTGCACCGGGAGAACCTTGGCCACTAGCTCCCTAGCCCTCCCTCAGTCAGCCACTGACAATGCCCACTCACCAGCACATACACAAAATTTTCTATACACTCACTCACTCACACAGGGACTCGCATAGTCCAACTGGCTGTCATCTTCCTGACCTCTGCACCATGTCACATTTTTTTAAAAGCTCCATACTGGAAAAACAGGTTGTAACAAGTAAATGGAGCTAAACAGTGATGAATGTTAAGTTTTGCATTTAGGCTAAAGAATATGTAGGGAGGAGGAATGACCTGGAGATAGTAGATGGCTATACTTCAGTTGTGCCAGTATTATATCTGCTATAAAAGAAAGCAAGCTGTTTTCACATTTAGACTCTGTTAGGGGAGCCGTAGTATCCAATTCAAACATAATTTGCCCGGTCATACCAAACCTAAGATTATCATCACCTAAATTTGCTTATGTCTGGAGGAGAGCCTACAGTTAACTATAGAGGGAAGAATGTTAGATTAGGTTGATTTTATTGTCTTATGACAAACAATTGAGGGACCCAGAGATGTTAGCCTAGAAAAGACAAGAAGTTGGAAGACATGGTGGCTTTGAAATGTCTCTGGAAATGTAAAAGGACTTTTAAGTGGAAGGGGGAGTAGACTCAATCTGGGTTGATTGAGACATTGAAACTTGGACCAGTGGGGATGGTAAAGAGGTATAGGGAGGACTTCTGTTTTATAGAAGAAAGACATGCAAGTGATTGGAGGATCATAACAATGAATGATCTTTTAGAGTAGCTGTTCTACTGTAAGATATCTTCAATCAGATAGATATAAAAGTAGGTACAATAAGTAGAAACCTTGGGTAGGAGCTTGCATTAAATAATATGTAAAATTCCATTCTAATTCTGAGATTCTGTGACTCAATTGTTTTGCTGAAGTGATTTGATTTAGTTCTAAAACAGGAGAAATAGACAGCAGAAATTAACAATCAGCTAAATTATGTCACCAAGTCTCAAATAACCTTGGGAGACAGGGGTGAAAGCAGCTGGCCTCTGAATCCATTCACTTCCTTGGGGAAGAATGGGGGAGGGAAAACAAGGCAAAGTGACCCTACTCTCCTTGTTAATGGGACCTTTTGGTAAATAGAGTATTTACATTTGTTAGGCAGAAGAAACCTTAACTCTGAAATGCCCTTAGAGGGATATGCCTGGGTCAGGATGACCTATACTAAGGGCAACCCAGGCTCTCTGAGGCATGACTCCTTGGAGAGGATCAGATGGTCTGTACAACCTTCAGGGGGTATAACATGGAGATGTTTTAAAAGTTAAATTTGGCTGGGTGCAATGACTCACATTTATAATCCCAGCCCTTTGGGAAGCTGAGGTGAAAGGATTGCCTGAGCCCAGGGGTTTGAGATCAGCCTGGGCAACTTGATAAGACCTCATCTCTACAATAAATTAAAAAAAATCAACTGGATGTGGTGGCACACACCTGTGGTTACAGCTACTTGGAAGACTGAGGCAGAAGTATCGCCTGAGCCCATGAAGTCAAGGCTGCAGTAGCCATGAGCATGCCACTGCACTCCAGCCCGAGCAGCAGAGTGACTCTCTGACTCAAAAACAAACAAACAAACAAACAAAACTAAACTCTCCTCACCATGTATGGAATTTTGTGAACTCAGTTAGCAGAGCCCTCACCTTTTCTGAGCCTGACCCTCATGTTAAACCTGCAAGAAGGACCTCGGTTGCAAACTGCCCTTGACATCTCAGTCCTCTCTCTGCTTCATCTGAGTTATTTGATGACTTCTATGCTTGTAATGTTTAGTAGCACTGAATGCTGTGTAAGAACACTGTTTATGTGTGTAGACTTGGCAATTCAATCCTGTGTGTTAGCTCAAAACCTTCATCTCTATCCCTCTGTAAGTAAATAATCAAATACCTTGAATGATTAAAACTAAGCAAATAGTTATTAAATATAGGCATGGATTTTGTTCCCAAATTTCAATTCTAGGTTGATGTTGCCCTGAAGGGTTTTCCCACATTAATGTGCTAAGGCTCTGGGTCAGTCTATAACCTGACCCAGAAAAAAGCGCCCAAGTATTGCCACTGAGGAACAAAGTTGTATATTTACACAAGGTTATAATTTAGGACACCCACAACTCATTTTCTGCCAATGGATAGCCCTAGTGTAGGGAAGAGGTGCCACCCCTTTCCAAGCCATTGGTGGCAGAACAGTATTTGTCACCATATGAGTAGTAGCAGGTGTATAATTTTAGTTACCTTTCTTCCCTACCTTCTAAACCTCTGGCTCTAACCACTCTTAGCTGGTATAAATTTTAATTTTCCATAGTAAGAGAATCCAGATTTTGATAATCACTTGTAAAATATATTTTTTTAAGCTATGGGAGAGATCAGACAAATCCTGTTTTGCTTTCCCTTATAGTCATGCAGAGTTCATAGCAAACATGGTTTTACTATATGCAAAGCTCCTTAAAAGAGGATGACAGAACTGAAACCACCATATTGACCAGAATCAGTTGTAAATTTTGCCATAATTTGAGTAGTGAAGTATCAAAATTTGTGTTTTATTTATTTAAAAATATCTTAGCAAGATTTAAGCCTGCCTCTTTAATAGCATCCACCTCACTTGTATTTCCATAGGTTTTCTTGAATAGGAGAGAAGGGGATAAAGTAGCAGGAATTGCATATAACCTGAAGCTTATCTAATGGCTACCTATGCCTGTGGAAGTATGAGCCATATATGTGCTATCAGTCATGGGTGTATTGGATTAAGTGGGTCGAGAGTCATTGATATACTGGTGTACAGGATCAGACAATCCAGAAGCAAGATTACTGAAGCATAGTTCTACACCACAGTGTTTCTCACAGAGGCTTTGAAGGAGGTGGGGGGCAGGGGAAAAGGATATGATAGAACCTGTGGTTTAAATTAGGAATTTAAGATTTGAATATAAGAAGCTATTAAAAATTAAAATATCATTTAGGGATAAATCAGTAATGCTATAATAAGTTAGGAAATGGAAAAATCATTATGTTAACTTCTATTTTTTCTGACTATAGATGTTTGTTAATAAAAATTGAGTTTGTAGAAGTATAGAGCTTAATAAGTTTTCTAGGTCTGATTTTACAGAGATAACTATTGACAGTACTTGGTGTATATTCTTGCAGTTTATATAAATTGTGCATAGATTTTCCTATATATATATTTATGCCTTTTTGAATTTTCTAAGAGAGGTTTTGAGGTAAAACATGCATATACAGAGTGACAGAAAAAAGTTGGAAAGGCTTCCTCGGTCAGAAAACATTAGGAATGTCACTGAGGAGAGGATGTCAGATCTTCATGGGTGATATTAAAGGATATCAGGATAGACGATTTGCATGGGCATGGTGGGGGTTGTACATTTGGAAGAATAAGATAGGGTCATCTGGTGGATGCAATGAAAATTCCATCTCACCGGCCTTGCATTTTTATTTTCACAGACTAGTTGTAGGATCTTTAGCCAGAAAATAACTTGATATAATTGGTATATTAGAAAGATAATGCTAATGATAAATGCAGAAAACAATTATTGAGTAGGGCAGGGTGTCTTTCAGAGGGTTATTGAAGTAGTGTAGGTGATAGATTGTGAAGTATTAGTTTTGGTGGTTATGGTGGTGGTTATATTAATGAAGAAGAAATAAATCTAAAAGCCACTTTGCAGTCAGTAGAGCATAGTAACTAATTTTGATTTCTGAAAATGAAAAGAAAGAAGATGACAAAATGTCCCAGGGCACCAGAGGAATGGGCTATCATGAAAGAAAATGTAGAGAACCAGTTTGAGGAGGCAGATACTTTTAGATGTTATGAAGTTTTTTGGTGGTACATGGCTATTCCAGGGGAATGTGGCCCGTGTGTCATTAGGAACAAAGGTTTTTTGGGGTGAAGGGCAGTGTAGTCAGGGTCAGGGACCAGAAGAAAGATGATCAGACAAAGGAGAACTCAGAAGGGTAGAAAGAGGACCACAAGGCATACATTTGGAAGACAATGGTTAGGGCCCCTTACAGCAACACTGTAAGTTTAAAAGCTATGATAAGTAATGTTCATGCAGAAGCCATTAAAAAATTAGACAAGTAATTCTTTCTCATTTGAGGGTTAGGAAACATTGACAAGTAAAACAAGAAAATGATGCTCCAGTTTCGCAACCCAGAGATAACAATTTACATTAAAAACAACTGTCAACATTTGGGAGTGTGTCTTATGTACTTTTCTTCCTATATATGTATGTAGGTATGCCTAAGTCAAAAAGCATCCTACATATGAAAATATAGAGGGTGCCAAAAACGTACACATTTTAAGAAAGGAAAACACTGTATTAAACGCATAGATGAATACAAGTCATATTTGACTTCTGCAATTACAAAGGGTGCTCAAAGTGGTTACCATTGGCATCTAGACACTTCTGATTATGGTAAACTAAAAGTAATACATAGATAATATCTCTTAAAATGTGTATACATTTTTGGCACCCCAAGTATTTTTTTTTTAATTAATCAATATTTTTTATTATGGGCACCCCAAGTATTATGTATATTATAAAAATGTGATCAACACTAAAATTTAAAATTTTATTTTACACATTGAAGTAGTACATACAACAAAATGACCCTGCTAATCCTCTACCAGAAAGCAAGAAACCTATCAAAGACTAATGTGGTTTTATCAAAAGGACTCAGGATCCAACATGAAAGCTCTCCTGTTGGCTAAAAATGTGGCATTTTGATCATTAATTAGAATAATGACTGTGACTGATTGAAACCCAATAACTCATGAGACCTTATAATGAGATTAAAAAAAAAAAACTGGGTGTTCTTTTTGTAGGTCTTGTGAGTGCTGTTGGATGGCAATTGGGTCTGGAGTCATTTCAGGCCCCAACTGGGTTGGAAGTCTAAAGCTGATGGCTGGGAGCTCAGCATGAATCCCCCACTAGAGCATCTATATGCCATTCTTCCATGTAGCTTGAGCTTCTCAGCCTGAAGTTGTGTCCTGAAAGGGAGCATTTCAATTGTGATTGTTCCAAAGGACCCAGAAGAAAGCTGCAGGTTTTCTTATGACTTGCCTCAGAAGACCCAGAATGCTAATTCCAATATTATCAATCTAGTGAATTGCTAAGGGAAGCCCAGATATAAGGGGAGAGAAATAAGATTTCACTTCCTGATATGGGGAACATGACTCACATACAGGAATGGAAGAAATTGATGTGGCCATTTCCAGAGAGTATCTATGTCTTGACTTGTCAATGTAAGATAACATTTTCTTGCTATGATGGATAATGATTTAAATCTCATACCTCTATTTCAGAGAATATCTATGTCTTGACTTGTCAATGTAAGATAACATTTTCTTGCTATGATGGATAATGATTGAAATCTCATACCTCTATTTGCACTTCCTTCTTCTTCTCAATGTAGTTAAAAGAATGCTAATTGTCTCTCAGTTCCTTTTAAAACTTTAAGAACTTTTATTTCTGGCTCTGTAGTCCTCCTTGACACTTTTTAAAGTGAAAGTGTTAGCACCCTGTCCTTTCTTCTGCTTCTCCAATCCCCACTTTGCTTCTCCTTCTCTATCATTAGTACTTTCACATCTGTATTGCTGAGATTTAAAAATATTTACCTTGTAGTCTGTGATCATATTGTTTTCCTTTGTAGGCAGTGGATCCTACACATAGATGATCAATACAATGTTTATTATGATTATATTAAAATAGTTTGCTATAGGACCAGGATTACATCTCCTGTGGCATTTTTTCTTGGAGTTTCTAAGTGCCTGCCTTCTTTCTTGCATCATTTGCCTTTGTCACATGTTGGAGTTCCATATTCTCCAGGAGAATATTACCTCTCTGCAACCATCTTTCCCCAGATAACCACTCTTGGAGCTCACTGTTCTGCTGCAGTCTGAACAGATTACTCTCTGGGCTGCGGCCCAATGTCCTGGGGCTCCCTATCATTCCTCTCCTGGGTTGGAGTCGCTTTAACTTTTTTGGTTTACTCACTCAGTTTGCTGCAGCATATCCTCAAACAATATCTTCAGAAAGGGTGTGAAGGAGGTAAACCCTTTGAATCTTTATCAAATTCTGAAAATGTTTTTATTCTCAGACTGTGGGTTGTATCATTATCTCTGTTGGGGGCATATAGATATAAATAACATTTAACCAATTACTCATTGTGTTTAAGTTTCAAAACTATATGTGAACATCCTTATATCTTCCCATTTGTGCACACGAATAATTGTTTTCAAAGAATAATTTTGTTGAAGTAGAATTCCTGGGCAAGTAGCATATACATTTTAAGGTTAATGATATGTTCTAAAATTCTCTTCAGAAAGATTACCTGGCAACCTCAAAAAAGTGTAAGCGTGTATGTGATTTAACCAGTTAATGTGAAGATATTATCATGTGTAAATGGTTCATCAAGAGGCTTGTTGGTTTTTGTTGTTTGTTTTGTGAATACTGGCAGCTAATAGAGCTCAGGAACTCTGAAAAGGGTTGGTCAGAAGGGTCTTTTACCTGAGAAATGTGGAAATGTTACCTGGAGAGAAGATAGACATGTACTGTCTTTAAATATTAGAAGTTATATGAAAAACAGATTTAATTCAGTTAATTTTTTTCTTGCAAGTATCAGAGATAGAATAGACAGGAGGAAGTCAAAGAGAGAGTGATAGAGTCTGGAACTTTTGAACGGCAGTCCCGAAATGGAGTAGGCTGTTTCCACTACTCACCATGGGGTTGTTCAGGCATAGGCTGAGAGGCAAATTGGAAGAGCTTTTGTAGACTGAATTTTTAAAAATCTGTGGGCAATAGAACAGTTAATTTTCAGTCCATTTCAACCCTACCATGCTGTGGTGCTGATGAACATACGCTATCATGAGCAAAGTTAACTTTGGGTTAGGTGGAGTATACTAATGCAAAGTGAAGTACAAAGTTGGTAAAACCCATTGGGTCAGTAACACAGATTACAGGCACTTTGCCCTTACAAGCATTCATTTTCCTTTTCAACCTGGTTGTTTTCTGCAGTAATTAGAGTAATATTTAGTACTTTTTGAGGAGTAATTTGCTCACACAATGTATATTTTACAGGGAAATAGCAGTAGTTCATAGTACATTTAGTCCTTCCTAATTGTGACGATCTGTCTTGTCCATTCCTCATCATCATTCGGGCCTGACCCTTTGGCCTGGGTAGTCACCCCTTATCGGTGACTGGAAGTGAAGGATTGTGCCAGGCAGGAAGGAGCAGGCCCTTTTAGGTCTTGTCTTTCAGCTTATTTTTTCTTCTTTACGTTTACAGTAAGAAAATTTACCTGGTTCAATTTCCCATTTAACTAAACCTTTCCCCCTTGTTTGAATGTCTTCTCTGTTTCAGTTTTTTTCGTGATTGGCATCAGTATACATCTTATTTCATCCTCACTTCAGTCCTGCTATAAAGATGGCATTATGTGCATTTTACCAATGGTGAACCTGAAATTCTGGTCAGCTTTGCCCAAGTTTGCAGGATTCAGATCCTGGCCTCCATACCACAGGCCTGTGGTCATTAACTGTCCCTGCCTCCAAAAGTTACTTTTTTTTTTTGAGATGGGATTTTGTTCTATTGCCCAGGCTGGAGTGCAGTGGTGCAACCATAGCTCACTGCAGCTTTAAACTCCTGGGTTCACTCATCCTCGGGAATAGCTGGGATTACAGGAGGCACCATCACCTCTGACTAAATTTTATTTTTTGAAATATATTTAACATTATTATTTTAATTTTTTAATTTTAAAGATGTGGGGTTAGGTATACAAATGTTCATTATGCAGGTACCCTTGTTGATGAGGTGTGCCCCTCCCTCCCCTGACAGTTTGCTTCAACTGCCAATCCCACTCTCCCTCCCTGGCAGTTTCCCACTACAGTCAATCCTTTTCTTATAGGATTATGATAATTACTCAAGGTCTGCTTATGAGTGAGAACATATAGTACACTGTTCTTTGTTTCTGTGATAGATCACTGGGTATGATAGACTCTAAATCCATCCAAGTTGCTGCCAAGTCCATATGTTTGTCCTTCTTTATGGTTGCGTAATATTCCATCGTGTATATGTACCATGTTGTTGTTGTTGTTGTTTTTTAACCCAGTCCAGCTTAGATGGACAGCATAGTTGGTTCCTTGTTTTTTGCTATTGTGAATAGAGCTGCAACAGACATGCATGTGCAGGTATCTTTTTGGTAGAATGACTTGAGTTCCTCCAGGTATACTCCAGGTATACTCCCAATAGGATTGCTGGGTCATATGGAAGGCCAATTTCTAGTTCTTTCAGAAATCACCACACTGTCTTCCAAAGAGGTTGCAATAGTTCACATTCTCACCAGTAGTGTAGAAGTTTTCCTTTTTCTCCACATCCTTGCCGCCTGGCTAATTTTTAAAACTTTTTTTTTTCTTTGTAGAGGTTCATTAATTGATTAATTATCACAATGAATTGCCTACATAGAATAAGCTTTTAAAAGATTTTTGCTAGTCAATTAGCCAATACATATTTATGGAAATTCGACCAACTGCATTGGGTATAGCAGTATTTAATGGCATTCCTAGACATTTCCATCTATCAGTTAATTTTCACTCTCTAATTTTATGGGTTGTTAAAGCAATGAAAATGATGATGGCAATAATGGCAGCCATACAGTTCTTTGTTAACATTTAAAAAAATTTTTTAAACTTTTTATTTTTTTATTTTAAAATTGTGGGGTACAGTTAAGGGTTAGGTACACAAATATTCATTGTGCAGGTACCCTTGTTGATGAGGTGTACCCCCTGTCCCCAGACAGATATTGACTACCGTTAATCCTACCTCCCTTCCCCTCCCTGTCCCCCCCATAGTTTCCCACCACTGTCAACCCTTTTCTTACAGTACGAGGTCCACTTATGAGTGAGAACATGTGATGTTCAGACCTTTGTTTCTGTGAGAGATAACTCAGTATTATAAACTCTAATTCCATCCAGTTGCTGCAAAATTCATGATTTTGTTCTTTTATATGGCTGTGTAATATTCCATTGTGTATATGTACCACATTTTTAAAATCCAGTCCTCTTTTGATGGACAGCATGGTTGGTTCCATGATCTTGTTATTGTGAACAATGCTGCGATAAACATATGTGTGCAGGTATCTTTTTTATACAGTGATTTGAATTCTTTAGGGTATATTCCCAATAGAGGGATTGTGGGGTCATATGGAAGGTAGATTTTTAGAGTTTTCAGGAATCGCCACACTGGTTTCCACAGAGGTTGTACTAGTTTACACTCCCACCAATAGTGTAGAAGTGTTCCCTTTTCACCACAACCTCTCCAGCATCTGTTATTTTTTTGAGTTATTGACGATGGCCATTCTGACTGGAGTTAGGTGGTATCTCGGTGTAGTTTTAATTTGCATCTCCTTGATGACTAGTGAGGTTGAACATTTCTTCATTTATCTGTTGGCCACTAGTATATCTTCTTTTGAGAAGTGTCTGTTCATATCTTTTGCCCACTTTGTAATGGGGTTGTTTGTTTTTTTCTTTTCAGCACATCTGAGTTCCTTGTAGATCCTTGATGTTAGGCCTTTGTCAGACAGGGAGTTGGCAAATACTTTTTTCCAGTCTGTGGGCTGTCTCCCTGCTCTCTTGATGGTTTCTTTGCAGAAGCTTGGCTTTGCAGAAGCTTGTCAGTTTCTTTGCAGAAGCTTGGCTTTGCAGAAGCTTGTCAGTTTAATGAGGTCCCACTTGTCTATCTTATCTTTTATGGCCCATGCGTTTCATGTTTTGCTCAGGAATTGGATACCAATTCCAACTTCCATAAGGGTGTGAACTGCATTTTCTAAAGTTCTTATGGTTTGAGGTTTTACATTTAGGTCTCTGATTCATTTAGAGCTAATTTTTGTGTATGGGGATAGATAGGGGTCCTGTTTGAATCTTCTGCATGTGATCAGCCAGTTTTCCCAGCACCATTTATTGAATAGGTTCTCTTCTCCCCAGTGATGGGTGGTGGAGGCTTTGTCAAAGATGAATTGGTTGAGAAATTGAGGTTTTGTTTCTGGAATCTCAATTCTGTTCCATTGGTCTATATGCCTGTTCTTGTAC